>NW_024582669.1:312436-334771 GCF_018398535.1 Haplochromis burtoni
AAGACAGAACTCAAAGAAACCAAAAACTAGACAGTATAAATAATATCATAAACTCAAAAACCCTGGGTCGACGACCCAGGCATCCTAACAAGTATCTAATTGCTCAGTAACATACTTGCTGTAGACTTAGTTTTTAGACTGTAAATTCCACTTTTATCAGCTGTATTTACAGTAATAGCATTTTCTGTAAACCCTAGAATAACTAAGCTAGCAGAAAGCTAGCTACTAGCCAATACTGAAAGTCGAATATTATATATTAAATAGCCATGAAGTTGCTAAAAAATAAAAGAATATAATGTAAATAAAAGCTTTATGTTCAAAGACGTGTATTCACACAAATAATAAACCTAATTTTTCTTCCAGTTAGGTAATTGTGTTCTCATACCGACTTGCTAATATGGTAACTAGATTAGCAGAGCTAATGAAATAGCAACAGTCCTAAAAAAATTGTGCTTGTTATAGAGTTGCTAGCTCAAGCATCTAAAACGAGGAGGGTCACAGTCTCTTTATTTTTTTATGCTTATTAAAAAACATATTTTGTCATTAGGACCAACTACACTAAAGACACTGTGAGAAGAATATAAGTGACAGTTTCTGATTCTGTGCTGTCTGTCCCATATGTTCTAGGCTGACGTGACACATGACAGGGTGGTGAAGCGAGAAGAGGGGGAGAAACTGGCAAAGGTGAGCTTTCTATAACACAAACTTGTGCCTATACACATAGCACACATAACGTTTGACACATGTAACAAGAATAAAAAATACTTACTATACTTAATCCGCTCATGCAGCAAAGTTGACCCTGAAATTCTCTCCTACCCCCACCCCGTATGGCTTGTGTGTCTTGATTAGTGTGTGCAATTATGTATTCATACAGGCACATAATGTTGTTATTGTTTGGAATAAATGACGGGGGATTGCTAACTTAATTTTCCAGGCCGTTTCGCTCAGATAAGCTCTGAGAGGCATGTTAGAGAAGGCTAAATATGAAGTGGTATGGAGTAGTGTGGCAGACGCACAGCAGCTGTCAAGGTAACAAACTCAGCAGGAATATTGAGATATTCACACGTACACGGAATGAGATTGCTTCACCTGGGAGCATCTCTCATCGACCACATTCTGCGTTCTCGCTCTTTTTCCAAATTACAACAAAATGACAAGAAAATTAGTTTTGAAAGCCAGGAACCTCAGTAGCCATCACAAGTATTTTTGAAATATTAGTATTGATCATCAACCCTCTCATCCCTCCCCAGGTGTCATAAACCCCTCGGCACGAATATACTTCCAATCTTAAATTAATCATAAGTCTAATTTTTCTGCAATTTAGGTCGTTATGTCCTCACAGTAAAAGACAGACAAGTGGCATGGCCACACACACACACACACCTGAAAAGATATTTTTCTGTATGCAGGAATTTGGAGTGCCGTTTATGGAGACAAGTGCAAAATCTGGACTGAATGTCGAGCTGGCGTTCACTGCTGTGGCCAGGTGAGTCTCAGCACAACAGCACAAATATTAAATCTCAGAGGGAGATTAGATGTGATCATAAAGCAAGCATATGCAACTTAAGGAGTAACGTTTGCTCATTTGACTACACTAAGTGGTTTTCCATTATAAGTTTTACCCAAATTTTGGCTGATTTAGAAAGCATTTGCTGTGTAACTGATGTTACTGAGTTTGACTTTTTCCAGACTGATCTTAATAGCACCAAGTTTAGCTCCAATTCTACCCAAAGCACTTAGACCTTTTAGACCCAGGATTTTTTTTAATGCAAGCGAGTAAGGCCTTTTGTTGTATCACTTCCCACCTGATTCTAAAGATGGACAAAAATGATTTATTTATGAAAAGGAGACACCTTTTTAACATCACATGTCAGTGTTTGACCATACAAGAAAATACTACAGTCTGCCAAGTGCCATTTATTCTTAAAAGCAAACAGCTTTTTCATGTAAAGAAAGGAACATGATTTAAGTCATACGTTAGAAATTGGGCAATTGAGACTATGGTTGAAAAGACGTGAGCAGTATCAGCAAAATTGATTCAAAATGCCTGAAATACTAAACGTAAAGTAAATGCAATACAAGCTACTGCTAAGATTGATCACAGTATAACTAAATTGGTAAAACGACTGAAATAAAAGGGCACTCCTTCTACTCTTATTGAGCAATCATGATCAGTTTTTCAAACTGACTGATTGAAATTAAACACGATCATGTTTTTTGGCCAATCAGGTACAGTGTTACAGTCTTTAGTGTTAAAGGCCGTCCCTACAAATTAGGGTAAGATAAATTTGCACCTGTAAAGTATCAAAATGAATTGCTTAAAGTTGGATCGTGGGACTAGTTAGCTAACTAATTTATGATTAGCAGCTGTAATTCAGAGGTTTCCAAATTACAGGTCAGCATAATCTATCGTCATCCCCAGAGTGTAAGCACATATACTGTCCCTGGGGTGGCTGTAGCTCAGGAGGTAGAGCAGGTCATCTACTGGTCAGAAGGTTAGTGGTTGGAGTAGAAAAGTGCTATATAAGAATCAGTCCATTTAACAATCCACAGGGCTTTACTTGATCAGTATTTTGTTGGGTTCCAGCTTTGATTCGAGTCCAGCTGTGGTGATATTAGTTGATTGTACATGACTTGGTATCCTGTGTATATAAGATCCCATAGATGGATGTCAGAGCGCAAACCTAAGTCATCAAGTCCGAGGAATTCTCTGTACAAACCTGAGACAGGATTGCATTGAGGCACCGATTTTGGGAATGGTATCAAAACATTTCTGCAACGCTAAAGGTCCCAATGAGCACAATGGCCTCTATTTTTCGTAAATGGAAGAAGTTTGGAAGTTTCATATAGGGCATTAATGTTAGAAAATATGGAACAAGTGAAACACTGTTTTTACAGCCTGGCTCCAAATCTGCAACGTAAATATGGAGACTAACACATTTTACAAAGATTAGGTTTTATTTTAAATTATATAATATGTTAGCTAACATAGTTGGTTCCACTTAGACAAAGACTGGTGCGCCTCCTCAAAAGCCTGCAAACAGCTGAACGCTCTTGCACTGCCACTGCAAAGAGAATAGGGATGCAGAGGGTGTAAGGCTGATAATGCTTTCTGGATGCACTGCATCCCAAAAAGAACGCAGTTCTTAAGTTAAAGGGGGGTCCAGCCCAGTACTAGGATGATGTAACTAATGAAACAGGCAGGGAATGTATGGTGAGTGAATTTGTATAATTAGTACTATTTGGGATAATATCAATGGAAGATTCAAAATGAATTGCTGTCATGCAGTGTACATCTGGACAGATGTATCCACAAGAAGCACTGCCGGACAAATGTTGCTCATTTGTTTTATGAACACATTTTCATGCTATATTTGGAACTAGAAAGCTAAAAAAAGAAATATCTAAGATAAAGCGTTTAGACACAGATACAAATGACATATTCATCTATAAGATCAGATATAACATGAGTGTCTTTTCTCTTAACATGAACTTTAATAGAAATAAAAACGTTGGCAATAGTATTTTGATTGTGTTTCTGACAAATGTGTGGTGTCGGACAGTGTGTGGGAGCTGTTTCACACTTATAGTCTTGTTATGGTAACAGACTGGCAGAGAGGGCTGATGCCAAGAATAGAGTAGCACAGTCTGGCACACAATCACACTGCAAACAGAATATGAAATTAAATATTTTCCCGTTGTTGTCTTCCAGCTCATGTGAACACCTTCTCGGTTTTTTCATCCCTCTGCTTCTCTCGTCTCTCTCCGAACCCCTCCGTCATCGCTGACTCACCTCATCTCTCATCTCTGCCCTATGTTTTTATTTGTTCCACTCCAGTGAGCCTTTACTTGCACAAAACACAAATTCAAAAGGCAATGAAACCAGGTAACCAAACAGTACATGTTTGGCATTGAGACAGAGTGCAGGAGTGACGTCGACAAATGACCCACTGACAGAAGTGATCTATAGGTTTTCATATAACATTTTTTGTTTTTGTTATTTATGGCAAAGGCTCCTTCAGCTCTTTTTATTAGTATTACCTAGAGGGGCTCCTCAAGTCACTAATCTGATCTATATTTTTTTTTGTTGGTTTTGTTTCTTTGGAAAGTCAAAAAACGGTAGAGAAATGACACTTGGTGGTCATCTGTAATTCAGTGTTTATGGCATGGCATTTAATAAGAAAACAGTTGTATTTATATAGGGTCAAATCACAATAACAGTTGCCTCAGGGAGCTGGACTGCTAATCTGGCCATTTCCCAGTGGGTCAATGTGCTTGTAGGTCGATGGGTCAATATAATTCTTATTTTATGCTTTGCCGATTATACAGGCCCGCTTGAAGTGCCGCTGCGCACTGGGCCTACCAGCACAGACAGCAGCCCATTGGTTCATGTTTTTCAACTGGCGCTGGATTGTCCAATCAAAACTTTTAATGCAATTTGCCTCACGTAACTATGGAAGCCCGTTTCCGCCACAAAAAAAAGTATCCCTAACTCGAAATTTCGACTTATTAACTCAAAATTTTGAGAAAAGTAACTCGAATTTTGAGTTAGCTCTGCCAATCAGTCATCTACATGAATGATGTCATTTCCTTGTTACCCAGAAACTGGAGCCCTCAGCTACAAATGCTACAGCTAAGCTACCAGTATTACAGCCAGTCATGAATGCACAAATGTTCAGCGTGGCTTCACAAATGATGAAATCCCTGTGTTATTAGCTGAATCACATGGCGTTACTATCAGCAAACGTACTCTCGAAAGCCCCAATTTGTTGCGATCCGGTTTTGAGTGTCCATTCCTCTGCGCCGTATCCTTCCGGGTAATAAGAAAAGGACATCATTCACATAGATTACTGATTGGCAGAGCTAACTCAAAATTTCGACTTATTAACTCGAAATTTCGAGTTATGGATACTTTATTTTGTGTGTGTGGCAGAAACTCTGCACCTTGTGGAGCAGAGCTTAGTGAGGAAGAAGCGGTTGATAAAGATGGACAAATAAAAGTGAAATGATGGAGCTGAAAAGCTGAGAGAGAATAACAAAGAAACTAGAAATAGATGCAGCCTAATGTCTTCAAATTAACCAGCACAGCCAACAGTAGTACCAGCAACAACTACTAACAAGCCCTTGCAATCACAGGAGGCTCCTGTTGCTAGAACTAGTCGTGAAGAGGTTCATCAGATATTTTTTCTGGATGAGGTGTTGTTGGCCAGATACTTGAACAGAGTGAAACCACCTCTGTGTAATCCCTAAAACATGAGCGCAGTGCTCCAAAGCAGGAACATGGGCTCTGTGGGAGTCAGGGTAGAGCATTATTCAGGGGTGAAGAAGAAAAGAAAAGAGAACAAAATGAATTTATATATATATGAAAATTAGGTTTACTGCACTTTAACCACTTTCAGTGCCTGTTTAGTTCTATAAGAGTCTTTATGTCTCTCTGTGTCAGGGAACTGAAGCACAGGACCATGAAGGAACCCGATGAGCCAAAGTTTCAGCTGCAGGAGTACGTCGACAAAGAAATGAGGACCGCTGGCTGCTGCCGCTCATAGACCACATCCTACTTGTGTGTGTGTGCGTGTGTGTGTGTGTGTGTGTGCGTGTGTGTGTATTTGTGCAAGAGAGAGAGAAAGACAGCAGGTGCACTCTCTTACACTATGTAATAAGTCTGAGTTGGTGTACCTGGAAATGGCCTGAAATTCTCAATGTTTATATTTCTCTGCGGCCAATACGCTCTCTCTCCCGACCCACCTTCCCTCTGCGACTGTGAATGTAATATAATTCCTGTCTCCAAGCTTGCACATACACATGCATGTCTGCGCACAGACGCTATGTTTGTAATCCCGTTTAATCCATTCTGTGCCAGTTTCCATGAGTGATGTAAATATTTAAATGTAATTTTAATTTTGTGCTCTGGAAGCTTTGTTGTTTATAGATGCCTGTCTTATTAAAAGAAACTCTACAGATGTAACAAGGCTGAATATTAAATCAGTCTGACTAGAATAACAGAAACCAATTTGTACAAACCGCCATTGCACATAATGTAAGCTGTCATTCTGCACTACAGTACATGCTGTTTATGTACAGGATACCATATAATAACGGTTTTAATAACACTGATGTGTCTGTGACCCACTCGAGCTAGCGACCTTTTGTACACAGTTTGATGTTAGAACTGTGTGATATATTTCTAACATGACTAAATCTCCAGCAGTGATCAATGTATACAATAACACAATCAGCAAAGGACAGCAGACCTACAATGGGAAATGTATCTTCCTGAGAAATGATGGAGTTGTTCCAGAAAAATCATTTTCTAGATGTTGCTCTGTTTTCAGGAAATTAAAGAAAAGGACAAACGCTTTTTACAACAAAAAACAACTGCATTTGTGTGAAGTCTGCTGTTAACCTGCATAGCAAAAAGAAAACATTACAAAAAACAGTTGAATATTGGGTGTGAAAAGCGTATTTGCCATCGCATATTTCTTCCCCAAACCTTGAACGGGACCTTACACATATAGTTTTGTGCAAAAGCCTTGATGCACCACTCAATTCTTTACATTTTGTTAGGAAAATGTGAAACAGCTGCAGTGATTTATTGAAATGTGTGCAAAGATACATGGAAATATCAACACATAAGGCAAAAACAGAGTTTTTGAAATTCCCAGCAGCATATTTGATATGACTCTCTTTCTTGTAATTTCTTTAAATAATCTTCTCTAATAGTTCTTCAGGTTTTTTTTGAAGGACAAATGTTGGCTGCCTTTTGTTCCCACATTGATGATCCCATATTGCTTCAGTGATGTTGAGATCCGGGATCTAGGGAGGCCTGTCCATGACTGATAGCATTCAACTGTGTGTTGTTCTGTCCCAGTATGCCTTTACTGCTCAAAAACGAAGCTGTTGCCAATCAGACACTTTCCAGATGAAGTAGCACATGATTGTGGTACTTTTCTTTATTCTTAACTCATAATTCCACCAGTTTTAACAAGGACAGCATCAAGCAATGCAATTGTACCTCTATCCTGACCTCCATAAGTATTGATAATGAAGTTTCAATTTTGGATTATGTCTCCTTAAAACCCATTGCCAGTCCTTTAAATCGACTTCTTTACAGCCACCCTGTTTCTACTAGTGAGTGTAAGTAAGTGCCTGAAGATACAATTTAAAATGAGTTATTTGCTAAGCAATGTCTGTTATATGTAGACAAAACACTAATTGATCCCTTGAGTTTTGGTGCCTTTTTGTTTCTTTATCTCTGATTCATAGGTCAGTGTTGGGTGGCTTAACAAACCAAAAAACAGAATTTGTCAGAAAATTGCCAATTACAAGGATGGGACTGAAAATGAGTGAACAAGCAGCCAATGTCCAGAAAAAAATTGGAAATACATTTTGAAACCCGGTTGCTCAAGAACATTTAAAGAAGTGGAAACAAAATATAAAGAAATGAGGAGTGTTTTGTAAAGCTACTGTAAGAACATCTATGAATTAAAATGTAGAGATCTGGAATTGGTCCCGTGTAACTCAGACTCCTCTCATGGAGTTTTATGTATCTTTGTATCATATGTCCAGGTCTTCATCAAGCAAAGGAAATGATCACAGCGATTGACCCAACTTAAAAACAATATATAGATTTTGATGTTTCATTCTATTTATTTATGAAAAACTTAATGTGTGGTTGAAAGTTTTAAACAGAGATTTTCTTTAGTGAGCCTTTCTGATTAGAAGATGCATATCGCTGTTGAGAGAAAAGGTTTTCATTGCGCGTATTTTTTTCCACAAAAACACAACATCATGGGGCCAGATATATAACACTGAATACTCATGACTAAAGCTGTTTGTATGCACAAAGGAAGGTTAGGGAAAATGTGCACATTCTTTTTTTTGTCAAATATATAAAACTGTGTTGTTGTTGTTGTTTTTCTTTCTCTTTTTTTGGTTTATTAAAGCTCAATTTTTGCCATTCCTATTTTTACCAATTAGTGGAAGTACACACTCCCTTGTTATGGTATCATTACAACATGAGCAAACAAGAACCACAGCTTCACTCGGTATATAACTGGGAAGGTTATTGGAGAGCGGGAGAAAGGGAAATGTGTAATTGTTGATCTCAGGTTCATGATCAGGAGAAAAACTAGTAAGGAAAGAAGCAGTGGAGGCTACTAACTATATAAATTCAAAGAAAAACACCATGGCAGAAATGCTGTACTACAAGGGCATCAGTTCTTGCAAGAAAAACACATTTATATGCAGAGCCACATCTTTTTATAGCTCCGACAATTACCATAAGTAATAAAAAAAGGCTTGGTAAAATTTAGTGCACATCAAATTATTGTCACTGAAGTCTATGAGTAGCGAACTGTTGTGTTATGTGTTAAGTTTCCCTGACCTTTTTCCCACACTATCACGTGGGGCTCCGCTCTAATACAAACCATACCACTTTATGTGTGGCGAAAACCGTATACGTGTTTTTTAATGCACACATTCTGTTTATACATCCAGCCCCTGGTTTCATTTTACCACAGTGCGCAAAATTTTCAAAGCAAAATGAACTTACAGCAGAGTCGTATAATCTAGAACAGTGAACCACAGGGGGGCGTTTAAATCTTCGATGACAGCTTGCTTACGTTTTTTTCTATTTTCTCTGCAGTTATTGGTAGAAAGCCATTATTTTTCCAGGTGTTTTATCAAAGATGGTTTCATACAGATTTCTGCCAATGTTGTAAACTCTATCAACTAGTACTATAAAGCATAAGTAAGGATTTTACAGTGAAGTACACATTTTTAGAATGAATCAGTTCTCATAAATTTATTGTTAACTTGTAATCTGTATACTGTATCTTAACTGAGGTTATTTGTATTGTATCGATCTTTTGTGTTGACTAATAAAGAATCTATCATAAAAATGAATGCATTTTTGTGGATCTTTAGCTCCATCATCTGGTACTAACCTGTGATTACATTTGCTGTAACCAACTGTTTTTACCTACACTGTGATGGACCGAGTTGAAAAACAGGAGGAGCCCAGGAATTATTAGAAAAATATAGTTTCCATTTATTTAACCCCCAAAAATTATATTTACAAGACTAATAAATGTTGAGCTCATAAAAGAGGTCAAAGAAACAAAACTGAACTCCGGCAACGACTGCAACCTTAACAAACCAACTGACTGCCCAAACATACATAATTGACCTAAACATGAAATGACATACAAGGGTATATATAATGGCTGATCAGACCATTGTGACACATGAGGGGTAACAAACAAACACAATCATAAATCACAAACGATGCAGTACAATCTGGTTTGTTAATAAACTAAACACTAAAGAACAAAATCAAAAAGCCCCATTAAACCCTAAACTCAAATATTTAATTAAATACAAATACTTTGTTTTTAAAGTAAAGAAAACACACATTCCCCCCTTTAGCAGGAAGTGGTGGTGTGGTCCAATTATCTTCCTTTGTATTTAATGGTTTCAAACCCTGGCTGCCATCTTTTGTCCAGCAACTCCCAGGGATGATGGCAGGTAAGAAATAAAAAGACAAAAGTTAGTCAGAAAGCAAAGAAATTAAGTAGTATGAATACATAAGTAAACTAAATGTGCGCGCTTACAAATAGAACAAATGTATCCAAACCAATCAATAAAGTTATTGGCAACTAAAATGTATGACTATGTTCAAATGAAGAATGAAAATACAAAAGTTACCAACTTTAGAGTGTGGCCACGGGTTTGGCCATCACATACACCAAGGAGGTTGTGTTTTTGGTAGCATTTTGTGTATTTGTGCGGGTTTTGTTTTGAATTAATTCTGGTAAAACGCTGTAGGGGTGTAGTGAGGGTGTTAACCATCCATTAAAAATTGGCTTACATCCACCAAAGTCTTTAAGGTAAACTTATTGATTTATTGGTGAAAAAAAAATGACAAAAAATAAGGATTACAGTTTACATCCAAATATCATGTCATATTTGACCTCTGACCTCACTGTTACATTTCCCATCGGCCTTTCTCATAATTTGCCTGCATATTTTTCAGGCTAGAATGAAGGTCAGTGAAGGTCCTCATTTAAAGAGTTATCTTTTTTATATTGAGGTTACACAACAGAAGTGATTAAATATTTCACAAACAAGGTTGTGAATACATTTAAGGTAGGGGTGTCCAACTCCAGGCAGGGCTGGACTGGCCATCGGGCATTTGCCCGCTGGGCCACTCGTGATTTTTTGTTTTTATGGGCCGATGGGGTTTTATTTCTTTTCTTTTTTTAACGGTATAAATGAATGGTGGTTGATTGGCCAGTTGGTCATGAGCAACTCTGGGCTGGACCAATTACAGCCGAGGTCGAACTTTAAAGTTGAGATGAAAACGCGATTTGTCCTGTTCCTCTTCAGCTAGAAAGTTGCTAGTTATATCATGAAATTGATCAATGATCAGCTGATCGGCTTCTCTCTGCACCAGAAAGAGGAAACCAGCGGATGTCGCGCTAAACAACAGCAGCACGTTTAAGCTTGATCAGCTGTTGTTAGAATTTATTTAATATTAATTTCTAGTATCAGCTGATGTTTGCTGGAGCCACAGCTGTAAAGCTGCTGGTCATGATGTCGGTTTGGTTATCTGGTGAGAGGGAAACATGAAGATGAAACCAGGAGATGTCCTTACTGGATCATCAGAGCTGAACAGGTGATGGAGAAACAGGTTTACCTTTTAGGTGACATGAATGAGTTGAAGGGAAGTTATGAACTGTTTCTGAGAGACAAATAACACCAGGATCCTTTTTTAGGTAGCTGACAGCTGGTAACTGTGCAGGGGCGGGTCTAGCAAAGTTTTGCCAGGGGGCCAGGTAGGGCATTAACAGGGAAAGGGGGCACAAAGAAATACTTTTCTTTCTTATTCTCATTTAAAATGTCTAGCTTTTAAAAAATAATTATCTGAATCACAACCAAAGTTTTTATCTGATGTAAAATGTATAGAAATCCATTACTGTATTCAGTAAATATTAAGTCTAGTGTAACTTATATTATTCTTTCCTTTGGGAAGGTACCACCTGTGCAGTCTGCAATTCTGTTAAATAAACATGTTGAATCTATTTAATTACTGGAGAAAAATAATAGATTTCTGTGCATTTGTTTTATACGTGCATTAAATTAAAATCGGTTTTGTCAATTAAGCATCTTGAGGCAGAGGGTGGGGGAGTAGTTCCCTATTTTTTTTCTTTTCTTTTTTTGCTGGGAGTTGGCAAGCCTATTAGTTAGGTATATGTAATTATAAATTAGGTTGTTTTATATTTTTGCTAAGTACTGTTTAGAATACCAGAATAGGGAGGATGGTGTAGGTTTAAGTTTATTATAAAGACCCTATGGCTTTTCCTATAATACCATGGTGGGCCGGTCACTAGTCAAAATGCCCGGGCTGATTTTTTGTCCCAGTCCAGCCCTGACTCCAGGCCTCAAGGGCCAGTGTCCTGCAGGTTTTAGATCCCACCCTTGGTCATCTAAACTCAATCAAATGATGAATTCATTACCAGACCTCTGGAGAACTTCATGACATGTTGAGGAGGTCATTTAATCATTTAAATCAGCTGTGTTGGATCAAGGACACATCTAAAACCTGCAGTACACCGGCCCTTGAGACCTTGAGTTAGACGCCCCTGATTTAAGGCAATGTTTTGAGATTCTTTGCAACAGGTGAATTTTTTTTTAGCTGTTCATGATTTATTTCAGTTCAAACAAATGCAGTTTTAAGGATTAAAGGGCATAGACTTTAGTTTAAAGATGGGTTTAGTTTCCAGGGCTGAAAAGTGAAGCCAGTGTGCAATTTATGGTTTCAGCTTGGTGATGCTCAGGGAAACAATCAGTTGGAGACACCACAGCAGTGTCTTCTCATGCTTAATGTATGCTACTGTGGTTGTGTCTGTTTGTGGAAGTATTTGCCTGCGGAGAAGGGTTTTCCCAACATGGCAAATGTACTCCCACGCAGTCTACCAAATTCCCAACGGCACGACGCTCCATGCTACAATGGTCTCAATTACGTCACAGTGAGGCAACGAAGTCTGTCCCAATTTGAAGGCTCCTCCAAATACGGCCCACAAATGCGGCCTCATTTTCCCCGGATTTAAAGGATGGGTCGGGTGTATCGTTCATGGTCCAGCTGATTTTTTTTCTTTCTGGGTGTCTAGTATAACGGGAAATGGACCCAGTTAGCAGATGATGCTGATACACACAAGCTGCAGTGAAAAGGTTTTTCTATAGTGGGAAAAACCCAACAATACAGCAACAACAATGGGTCAGAAAAGCGAACTGACAAAAGAGACTCGGGCAATCTATAAAGAGGGAGAGGAACAACAGTCATCGAACGGCATAAGATAAATGGAAGTAGGGTTAAGTATACGAAAGGGTGATTTAACTACAGACTCGAGCAGAGTTTTGGAAGCTGGTGGCTGAGGCAGGGCTAGGCACAGGTAGATGATTAAGCAGGCGTGCTGGGTGGCTTGATCTGGGTGAGGTGTCCTGGGTGAGGATGGAATGCAGGCGAGGCAGGCTGGCGTGGATGGTGGGTGGTATGGGCTGATAAGCTGGTAGGTGAGCTAGCAGGAAGCAGATGAGAATTCCAGTGAACGCTTTAATCACTGTAATCACTACGGCTGAGACAATAATTCAACGATGAATTACTCATTCCTTAAGTACCCTGACTGATGACACTAAATGATCCGCAGGTGTGGGGGAAACTCCAAATGCCAGTGCCATGCCCACCTATTCCAAGAAATGAAAGAAAACGGGAAAACAGAGCCCCAGCAATCCCGACTCCTAACCCACGACAAAGCAGCGGTAGAAACTTTGGCAAATGATACCAACATTTTTAAGTTATTTTCGCGATAGTGAGATTTAAATGTTCATGTACGTTCATGTTCATTTCGCTTAAAGTAAGCATGTAAGCACAGTCCCATTCTTTTTTTAGATTAGCTTTTTTAGAATTCACACAGTTGAATATTAAATGTGGTGCAAAGGTCAACTAGAACAGCGGTCCCCAGCCTTTTTTGCACAACGGACCGGTTTATGTCCAACAATATTTGCAAGGCCTTTAAGGTCCATAACACAGGGGAAAAGACCCAGGGAAACAGAGTTGTCGATAAAAACAATTAAAAAGTAAGGCTAAAAAAAGCCTTACTTTTTAAACCATAAATTTCCTGTTTTACTTTGAAGGTCCGTGTCTCAGGTCAGTGTGTTCTGTTTTGCTTCCTCTCTGCCTCGTCGTGTTTGATTAGTGTCAGCCATTTCCTCGCGTGTGTATTTATATGGTGTGCTTCCCTTAGGTAGTCTGCATTTCTCCTGTGTGTCATTCATACTTGCCAACCTTGAGACCTCAGAATTAGGGAGTCAAAGGGGCTGTTGGGGGGGAGTGGTATACATATACATATATATATATACAAAAAAACTTGAATTTTACAATGTTTATTTATCAGATAAAATAAGTTAAATGTCACTGTTATTATTGGCTGGCCAGAAACAGTGGGGGTGTCCAAATTCAGAGGCTGCATCCACCGGCACAAACTGCTCTGTACATGAGTGAAGGCCTTCGCTGTCTAAGTGGGCCGGGTCCTCCGAAAGCCGGGTAGGCCGGAAGTGAGCGACTGTGAAATTGGACGGTCTAGCCTTCAGAATTACATCACGAGCCCTCTCGGTGGAATGAAACTGCCATCGGCTCCTTGCTGTCTAAAATATAACCGGAAGCTGGTGTAAATTCTGGACCGTCTCACTCTTCTGTTTAATCAGTTTTCTGTTTGACGTTTATTCAGCTGTGTGAAAACCCTGGAGGAACCCACCCGAGGGATTAATAAAGTTAAATTTAATCTAATCTAATAACTGTAATCTCAGCCAAACCGATTTACTCATGAACAAATAAAGCACTGAAAAAAGCCAAACACATGTTTAAGTTATCAAAGAAGTCACTTTGATAACTTAAACATGTGTTTGGCTTTATATATCATGTTTAACCTGAGTAGTGAAAGACCGCGGGGGCTTGAAAACGATGTCCTGGGAGTTTGCTGTTCTCGTCAGCTCAGCTTTTTGAAGTGTACACAGCTACATTCTTGCCTGAAAATATGTTAAAAGTTTATTTTGCGACCCAGAAAGTAATAAGTAATAAACCAAGTAGCTGCCGCCATAGTTGGAAACTGGAATTGGCTCGGCTGCGCTATGAATTCTGCGATATGGTTTTTCAGTTTTGTTGTCCCGGTGGAACAGCAGGAAAAGTTTGGGAGAATGGTAGCTCCGGGAGATTTTCGGCAGGGGCACTAAAATTCGGGATTCAAAAAAATGACAGAAAAATCGGGAGGGTTGGCATGTATGGTGTCATTCCCTCTGTGTCACAGGTTTCCTAGTTACAGATTAGTTCTCCCATTTTAGGTTTTGTTTGTTCTTTTCTAGTTGTCCCCGCTGTTTATTTGCAACTTCAAATAAAGACATCTACATCCATCTCTATTGTCTGCGTTTTGGGTCTACTGCTCTTTAATCTCCACACAATGACACCTGTGCCTTTAGGATTGCAAGTATCCAGGGTCAGGCAGCTCATTGCTGCTACATAGCCCTGGATGTTAGGACAGAGAGCTTTTACCAGGACTCCAGTCCTGATTGGCTCCATCAATGAGGTTCCCAGGGATCAGTTCCGCAGTGGGAAACCAAGAGCACGATGAGGAAAAGCAGAAGGCTGAGGACCAGTTGAAAAAATCAAAAGTAAGAGAAAAGGGGACAGGGGAGATGAAGTACGTGACTTGATTAGAGAAGAGGGATTCGGAGGGAAATGGGTGAAAGAAGAGCAGAGGAAGCACGAGAGTGACTGGACAGGCTATTTGGCTGCATTTTATTTGCATTATTTTTTCCAAGTACATAAACCAAAAAAATAAAGATTTTACGTAAGAAAGAACACCATTGAAGAAATCTGGATGAAAATATTATTTTATCTCCTTTCCAGTCTGGTTTTAGGATATTGCACAGAGCTGTAACTGCTTCCCTAAAAGTTCTCAATTACGTCTATGAAGCCCGGGACACAAAGAACTGCTGTGCAGCTCTTGTTATTGACCTATCAAAAGCCTTTGGCACTGTTGACCATGGTATTTTATGTCAGAGATTCATGGAAATAGGCCTTTCAGACCAAGCAGTTGACTGGTTCTATAATTAACTTTCGGACTGTCAGCAGTGCATGCAGCTCAGTGGTCTCTCTTCCAGTTTTTTAAATCTCACTAATGGAGTGCCACAGGGTTCTGTCCTGGGGCCTACTTTATTTACGTCAATGGTGCGGGACAAAATCTTTTCTTTCTTTACTCAAAATTCTACAAACAACACCCCATAATGAAAATATAAAAAGGTTTTCTTGAAATTCTTGCAAATTGATGAAAAATAAAAAACAAAAATAGAACATTTGCCTAAGTATTTACACCCTTTGCTCAATACTTTCTTGAAAAACCGTTGGCAGCAAGTACAGTCAAGTCATTTTGAGTATAATGTCACAAGCTTAGCACACCCATTTTTCAGCAGTTTCTCCCATCTTCTTTGCAGAACCTCTTAAGCTATCAAACTGCCATCTCTTCAGTGATGTTCAGTCGGGTTTAAGTCTTAACCCTTGCCTACTGTCTGAATATTTTACAGGAAAGGGGGGAAAAAGGGAGACTTGGATCCATCATTAAAAGATCACAAAAACCTCGGTTGATGGAGGCCACTGTGCCCACTGGGACCTTCAATGCTGCAGAAATTTTTCTGTACCCTTCTCCAGACCTGTGCCTTGAAACAATCCTGCTTCGGATGGCTACAGACATTTCCTTGATCTTCATGACTTGGGTTGTGCCAACTATGAGAGCTTGAGACCTGTATTTGTAAAGCGCTTCACTAGTCCCTAAGGACCCCAAAGCACTTTACACATCCAGTCATCCACCCATTCACACACACAAGCTACATTGTAGCCACAGCCACCCTGGGGCGCACTGACACAGGCGAGGCTGCCGGACACTGGCGCCACCGGGCCCTCTGACCACCACCACCACCAGTAGGCAACGGGTGGAGTGTCTTGCCCAAGGACTCAACGACCGAGACTGTCGGAGCCGGGGCTCAAACCACCAATCTTCCGATTACAAAGCCAACTTCCAACTCTTGAGCCACAATCGCCCCGCCATGTGTTGGCCTTTCCAAATCATATCCAATCAACTGAATTTACCACAGGTGGACTTCACCTTGTAGAAACATCTGACAGATGATCAATGAGAACAAGATGCACATGAGCTCAATTTGAGTGTAAGGGCAAAGGCTTTGAATACTTCTTTTTGTTTGAATAACTTTGTAGGAATGTCTGGCATGTATTTCAAGCTGTGAATACATAGCTTACCATATGTAGTTCCTCACCCAGTAAAGGGTTAAAGATGCCTTGCACTTCGTTCTGGTTAATCTCTGATGCTGCTGTCGACACTGATGATGGAGACAATATTAATATACATTGTGTTCTGTTTACTTTTGCCTAAATCAAGTGTTCTCTCCTGCTGTTACAGTGTCCTTAGTCGCAGGTGGAAAATAGGTTTCCATGCATACGTGATCGGCACTGTTTGGTCAGACAGGCTGTGACTCACACTCTGGCTAATAGTTATTACAATTTCTTAAAAGCATCCAAGTCTGGAACACTATGACAAGGACACACAGAAATATTTTCCCCCCTTCGCTCGTGTTTACTAGATGCGGGGGTGCTTGAAGATGAGCCACTTGAAGCGTGTTGCCCTGACAATATGACCTAAAAAAGTTTTGCCTCATACTATGTCAAGTTGAAATGACCTTAACAAGATAATCTGACTGGCAGGCTTATCTCATAATCATAATAATGTGGTTATTATCTAAAATGGAACCTCTATTAAACAAAAGGATAAAACAGAACATCTACACATCTTGACACCCAACAACATGAACAAGTGTTCAATAATTACAAACTGATTACGTCTTGATGCATTCTCATAATTAAGATTAAGGAACTGACCTCCCAGCCCATTGTTCCTTCAGTGGGCTGGTTTCAGTCATTATGCAAACATACTGTTTTTAAGATCGGGGAAACCTGCAGTCAGCTGAGACTGAAGAAGTCACTTGGATGAGTGACTAAACGTTTCTCCCACAAAACGCTACGTCCAGATGAACAGAATCAACTTTTGGATACAAACTGATTAGTTCACGTATACAACTTTTCATGTAATAAACAAGTAGAACTCAAAGGACATTAGGAATTAAAGCATTAAGGTGTTTTCTTGGTCAAAACCTTCAAAACTCTAAAAAAGAAAAAAAAGAAAAAAGGAAATATCTTGCAAAGCCTGGCTTTGCAGGTGTTAACAAGGTGGAGCACGTTGCAATGCATGTTTTGGTCAGCAGGGGTCGCACTTGTACCACAGATTTGCTCAGTAGACACAATCATCTTGTATATTACATCGCACAGCCTGTATGTGCACGTTTTTTAGCTGGCAGTAACTCTGACCAACCCTGCACCAAATCACTCTGTTTCTGTCATTTGATAATCGTAATGAAGACCAGCATTTTAGAACAACAACTAAAATGTGACCTGCATTATTTTCTGATGCAATCACCTTTTTCTGTTTGTTTTGACTGGAATTTAAGACCAGTGCCACTTCTGTAGTAATTTGAGCAAATCTACAGCTACAGCCAGAAGCTATTTTAGTGATAGAGTTCTGCATTAGTCTTTTTATCTAAGGCTAACAAGCTTGGTAAGCAGGGGGAAGCAAAAAACTGTGATTGCATAACATGGATATAGGTATTTGCTAATTAGTCCTATATAAGTGCTAAGTAATTCAGTTCAATTCAATTTTATTTATACAGCGCCATATCACAACAATAGTCGCCTCAAGGTGCTTTATATTATAAGGTAGGCCCTACAATAATGCATACATGAGCAAGCACTTCGGCGACAGCGGGAAGGAAAAACTCCCTTTTAACAGGAAGAAACCTCCAGCAGAACCAGGCTCAGGGAGGGGCGGGGCCATCTGCTGCGACCGGCTGGGGTGAGAGATGGTATATAAGTTATATAAGTAAGTATAGTGTAAGTAAGCTATAGTAGTACATTATTTATTTGTGCTGACATATTTCTTTCATTCACTACAACACGTACTTTATCTTGTAGAAAAACAGAGACGTACTGTTAAAAAAATGCATTTCTTTTTCTTATATTAGGCCCACAATATAAAACGAGTTCAGCATACCTGCTTTAAACCTTTGAAAAAAATGTTAAAATGGTCACTTAAACTATAATATATGTACAACTGCAATAAGTTGTACTGGCAAACTGCTACAGGCTGTAAATGTTCATTTCTGCTGTAAAGTGTTAAATTTAAAAACAGCTCCAGTAATGGCCGTGCAAACGTGAAACTAATACCTGAAGTGTTTTTGTTTATTCATTTTTAGCTTAAAAGTAGATAAGAATATGAATAGTTGTTGATTTCTCAGGTTATGGGCTTCTAGGATGCTCACGTGTGTCACATCAAAGTCTCTTATAGTCTACCACTCTAACAATGCTTTACATTTCTAAAGATTTTTTCCATTTCTTCCAGCTTAAATTGATTCACCATTTTTATTTCCATACATGGAAAAAAAAAGAGTAGCAATCACAAGACAAAGGATGTTTCCAGAGGAGGTCATGCTGTCTGAATGTGTGTAAATATGTGCAATGGTGTGAATAAGTAAACAATAGAGAGTCATAGTCTACCCACTTGCTAACAGAGCGCCTCATATGACTTAGTGAAGGCCATCTGTTACACCGGTTGCTCCCTGTATCATTAGCCTTAGCTGAGGGCATCATAACCCCGATGGCTCTTCTGTAGTGGTCAGTGCCTCAGTGTGTGCGCTCTCATCCTCCACTAGTTGCCAAGCAGTTCATTCTACTGTGCTAAAGTGACCAGGATCCCCAAACAAAGCCATGTGGTGTGTGTATATATGTGTAGAAATGCTGGAAAAAAAGAGAGGAAGAAAGAAAGACTACTGAGTACACTACGGTGTGCTTTTCTGAATTATACCTTCTCAGAGAGGCCGTGATAGTTTGGAGCAATAACGCTGCATCTGTTAAACCACCAGACAAAGTCTGAGATACATTTAGGATGAGACAGTGTGCGGGGGAGGGGTTTTTGTTCTTATTGTCTGGATTTTGATGCTTCGGTCTGTCTCCTTGGAATAAACTCTCTGAACTCACCAGTTACAGAAATTTTAATAATACTAATAATGAAAGTGACTTTGAAGATTAAATGCACTCAAACCCGGGTTCGTCTCCATTTTTATCCTCCTGCTGACATTTTTTTTGTGAACCTTAACTTACACTGTTATTTGTTGAGTCACTAGGTTGATCTAAACCTTAAAAGTAACAAAAATCTTTAGATATTTAAAGGTGCATTTTTAATTAGCTTATAGCTGTAATCACTGTACCGTGAGTGAATTATTTTTAACATCTGTTACAGTCCTGTTAACCTTGGATCAGGTATATATCAGTTTAACTGGAGTGGACTGAATTTGAATGGGATTTACTGATTGGAGTGGAGCAATCAAACAGTGCTGTACGGAGTACAGAGTGTCGACATATTGTCAACACTTCCTAGGTCCCCGTATCACACTGGACATCCTTACATGTCATTTTTTCAGTTGGCTTGTTTATTTGAACCCCAATCGCAATGTTCACAAAAAGGCAGAAATCAAAAGAATTCACAAGCGGGAAACAAATCATGATCTCCTGAGTGTTGTAATTTTCACATTAACCAACCCCATCTGCATACTGGACTTTGTAGTTCTGGTACTAGAATCAGATCGACTTGGATTAGATTATTCTGAAATAGTCTGAGTTTAGATTAGTTTAAATTTACTTTTCAGGAACATTGTTTTTGAATTTTTTGCTTCTTTTTTTGTACAATCAAACAAAAAATACTCATCTCCTCAGAGAAAGGATGCATTGCACCAGATTTAGCTGATAGCCAGTTTCCGTCTGCTAGTCCTTCGAATAACAAAGAGCATGCAAAATAAGCAATAATCAAAATTATAATAATACAAATGCAGTTAGCTATTGGAATAAGATAAAAACACCAGTAAAAAAAATATTGCAGAACACTTAGACAAGGTCCAAATCCCATTTATCCAAACTTTTAAGTTAGTAACTGTTGGATGGTTAATGTTGGCAAATCTCAGATTTCAATATCCACCTTATAACACCTAATGAAAAAGAGTGGAAATATATGGTTTTCAACTATATTCACAATATGATGTAAAATGAGAATGTCCAGTCGTTATCAGCCATTTCCACTTGTGTCTGTTCATAACCCACAATGTATCTTTTAGAGGTAGAAATCACCAGACACCCTACAATACGATATTATTGCAATTTTTTGCTGATTGTGTCCTCAAAATTAAACTTTGTCAGTACCTGTTTTATGCCATAAGATTTTGTTTTTGTGTAAAATGAGATTTTGCAAGCACACCAACACTGTCATTAAAACCTGCCATAAATGTCAGCATAAGATGAAGTCAGTCTGATGCCAGTCTGCAACTGAATGGGGTCAAGTTGGCAATTACATGCAATCTGTTTCTGATAGTACAGCAATTAACAGATAATGAAAATCGCATGTCCTTTGCTGTCTAAAAATTCTAAAAATTCTAATTTAACAGAAATTCAAATGTGGCTTTTAAATTTGCCTTCCTGTGCTATAAGTATATAACCATTACTACCAACTGGCAGCCAGTTGAGTCAAGTCCCTGTTAAGTTGTGCTCACTGACAAATGGCCTGTATTTATATAGCGCTTTACTAGTCCCTAAGGACCCCAAAGCGCTTTACATATCCAGTCATCCACCTATTCACACACTGGTGATGGCAAGCTACATTGTAGCCACAGCCACCCTGGGGCGCACTGACACAGGCGAGGCTGCCGGACACTGGCGCCACCGGGCCCTCTGACCACCACCAGTAGGCAACGGGTGAAGTGTCTTGCCCAAGGACACAACAACCGAGACTGTCCGATCCGGGGCTCGAACCGGCAACCTTCCGATTACAAGGCGAACTCCCAACTCTTGAGCCACAATCGCCCCAAAGATCATTTAGACTGATGGCAACATGCTGGTGATCTGTCTGCGTTTATGAATCAGACAACATTTTTGCAAATCTTCAGCAACCTCTCTGAGAGTGACTGCACTCGGTCTTAAGTCAGACTGTGACTCAAGCTCAAGCTCTGACAACTATTTAGTCACCAGGAGTTACAGTCATTCAACTGTGTGTGTGTGTGTGTGTGTGTGTGTGTGTGTGTGTGTGTGTGTGTGTGAAGGGTTGATGTCTGATTTTCACTTGACTACTGATCCATTACCTTCCTCTGAATTAGGAGATAGCTTTGAAAAGCTGACTGTGTCCAGTGTTGGATCATTTGTCAGTTGAGCCGATTTAATTAAAGTTCGCTCAAATAATGTTATCTGTATCAATAATGTAATCCATGTAAAATATCACAATACAATGGTGTATTGATCCCCCCCCACACACACACACACCACACACACACACACACACACACAGCGCGTGGTTTTCACTTTCGCTTTCACCTGCTCCTCAGGTTTAGGCGCTATAAAAAGTCTGTTTGGTTACAGCCATTTAATAAAGGCACTTGTTTATGTTTAAGCAATAACTACATGTTAACATTAGGAAATGATGTTGGCTTAGGTTAAATTATTCCCCTTCATAGCTGCAAGCTTTGTCCAACTCATGCTGCCAAAGGTAACTTTGTACGTAACTAAAACATGCTAGCAGCTCTGACAATAGCCTGAAATGTCAGTGATGGAGAGGATGGAGATACCAAATTCTTTTGTCATTACTACAGTGCAGGATTTTTCTGGCCCTTCTGTTGTGACAGTGACTCTGACCTTCTGAAAAAAAAAATTCATAATGTTGCTGATGTGATAAGTGTCTCACAGTATTGAACGCACTTTCTCCTTCTAGGAAACTACCAGGGTCATTGAAACAATTTACATTCGATATATCAATACTGGAAATACACACTTCCTTAATCGTTACCAGCATGTGACAGTAATGTGGGTGATTAAGCTATCATTCATTACAGCAAATGGAGCACTGCTAGCTCTGTGTGTGTGTGCACATGTATGTGCACGTGCTTGTGCGTGACTGTTATGGAGACAACCAGCTTTCCACCCAGGCAGTCCCATTAAGATAAGGCTCCTGTCCACTCAGCCGGAAGAACATCAACAAACAGCAAGGAAAACCTTTTGCTGTGACACACACACACACACACACACACACACACACACACACACACACACACACACACACACAC
>NW_024582669.1:334791-348215 GCF_018398535.1 Haplochromis burtoni
AAGTGACACTTGGTTTCATCACAGCTGAAGGTATTTCTCGTTTGGTCCATCAGTCCTGTCGGGCCTCATCTTCCTGGCTGTGTCCTTGAATGGTTTTGGAGGAATCTGCCTGACCTTCACTTCACTCACAGTACGATTTCCACTCACACACACACACACACACACACACACACACACTCACACACTCTGCTTTGGTTTGTTTACTTTTTTTTACTATATAAAAAGGATTTGTTTTATCTTTTTATTTCAAAGATGTTACACATTCCGCAGGATAACCTATGACCTCTGGAGCTGTTTCGAAAACACTTTACAGGCTTCAGAATTAAAGATGTGCCATATATCATTAGCAGAATTTACTTTTTATGATGATTTATGAATAAATCATGTCAATCCCAAAATTATTATTATTATTGTTATTATTATTATTTTCTCTGTCCTGTCCAGCAGTGTAGCCATCCGAATTGTTGTCTGAAGGCCAAATAAACCCAAACACATTTACTTTTACAAGAGAAGCATTACAGCATTCACTATAATTCAATAGTTATGTTTTATTAGAGCTTTATTTTTTATTTTAGATTATTGTTTACTTTTCTGTCGAGTAATCAGGATGGGCCACGTGTATCTACTGTACTGTGTGTTTTCAGCCACAGAATCCCCCCTCGCTGACATAATGAATGCAATGAAGCAATAAGAGAGGGATGCTTGCAATGACTCACAAACATAATGATATGAATAGGTATGGCGGTTGTATTATCCTGTATTTATGTAGTGAATTATTTGTTATTTGCTAATACATTCACAACCCAGATAGGGACAAAGGCACACATGGATAGCAAATGGAATGGCAGGAGAGACGAGAGACACGTGGCAAACGAAAAACACGAGATAAACAAAACAGTCCTCGCAACCTCGCTCTCGAGCCATGTGACATTGAATTACACAAACCATTCAAGAGGAAAAACTTCAAAAGAAAAGAATTAAAAGAACATATTTTGTATAATAGGAATTCCATAAAAGATGATGGTAACAGTGGACAATATTTAGCAGTATGCACACTCACAGTCATCTCAAGGCTTCATACTTTATAATAAACTGAAAGTATCAGAAATGTAATCAGGTCTATATCAGGTAATCCTACTACAGAAGGAAAAAAACTGTTTGTTTGATGGATTTTTTCTTTTCAAGAACTGTTGTAATGCATGCAATGACATAACTGTATCTGTGATATAATTACTGAATTTAATGCAGTAATGCAGTAAAATGTTACTTTGGAACACGTTACACCCAACAGTGCCAAAAACACGCCGTGTCATTTATTTATTTAACAAAACCTAAGTTGTGGGTGAAAAACTCAGGATTCAACAGCTTATTAACCCCTTAGCAGTCCTATTAGTCCCCTAAACCATCCAATGTCCCGTGGGCGGTACGTCCGACTGCTAACAGTTTAAAGGAAGCAACTTTAGCAGCAACAACTTAAAGTCATACAGAAAATGTTTACTTCATTCATTTTTACATTGGTCTGGAGGAACTTGTGGTTACATAACAAGCCCAAATCCCAACCCCTCCACCACCACCCCATGCTTATAGAAGCATGGGTATAGAGTGTTTGTGCTAATATCCTGATAACCCTTCCAAACAAACCATGTTTGTTCAGTTTTTTTTCATACTTTAACATTTAATATGCTTATTAAGGCCTGTAGATTCTGAGATGTAGCTCTTGGGTTTTGTCCAATTTCTCTGTGCATTGCATCGTTTGACCCTGGGGGAAATTTGCTGGGACATCCACTCGGGAGCAGACTGTGTTCCAATGTTCCAGAATGTTCCAGCCCAGCAAACTACCAAAGCATAGAGGCTTTTTTATAGAGATGCTCAGACTTGCTGATGATCAGTTAATCAAGTGCATTTGATTACCAGCACCTGCCTGCTACTTAGATGATGCTTCTTAATTCATATCAGTAAGGCTGTTCTGCATTTTGTCTGAATTTTTGTTAAATAAATAATGACATGGCACGCATGTGTTGTTGTTTTCCTGAGGTTGTATTTACCTAATTTTAAGATCAGCTAAGGATCAGATTATTATTTGTTTGATTATGACTTAATTAGATGTATATAGAGAATATTTAAATCTTATTTTGCTGTGTTAGCATTTCCCAAGCCATTGACTCTTGCAGGAATGAAATGATCACTCAGGAATTGTGAGTTCATGAGTTTATGCTGTGCATCTTTACTATGTGGTTTCATTTCTATATTACTCTTATAAATATTTTCTGATACTAGAGGAATGACCCTTTTGACTTTGGCTGCACTTCCCTCCTGTAGTTGAGACATATTTAGCTGGCCTGTTGTATCCAGATCAACTTGGTCCAGTCGGGTTTATTTTTATCAAGTCCAGAAGACCTGCTGCTCTAAAATGATGGCAGCATGACTGTGGGGCCGTGGAGTGTCTCTGTCACCATGGGGCCTCAATCATATTGATTCCAAAGAGAAAAGCACATTCTCTCAGTGCCATGCCACAGGGTCATGATTTCACCGACAGTATTTTAGCCCTGTGTTTGATAAGGACCTTAAAACTCTACGTGCATTTGTACACTGATTTGGTCCATTGATGGTTGTGAAGTCATGTAGTATGTGGATGATGAATGGGCAGGTATATGAGTAAATCATGGGGTTAATAAAGCTATTGAAATAAAAGTAACTCAGGAAATTCTCCATTCATACATCATTGTTATCTTTTTCTGTTGCTTCACATTATACTCACAGTTACGTTAATAATACTTCTTCTCAATATCACTGGTGGAGACTGAAATAACTCAACAGATACAGGACAGGAGAGGCACGGAAATCTCCTCATTTTAAAACATTAAAAAACCATGAGATTGACATTTTGTGTTATTTGGTCATATGGCTGTGCCATGACATTTTACAGAGGATTATGTCTTTTGCCTTTGTTGATCTCAAGTATTACTCCAACATACTCCATTTAATTATCTTTGAAATGGTGTTCACACTATGTCAGGGATCTTTATGAGGTGACATGAGCGTCCTCTATGACACAGTTGATAAAACACACTCTTTGATGTCAGCAGTGTTTTCTGTTTAATGTTAGTTAGCAATTATTTTCACATTACATTCATAACGAACAACAGGAATGCTATCGATAGAGGTACACTGCCCATTTTGTGTGATTTTGCCAGGATTAAAACCAAAAACTTCCAACATTTACACCGTCCAACCTGATATCACAGTTCAATTCGATTCAATTGTATTTATACAGCGCCAAACCACAACAACAGTCGCCTCAAGGTGCTTTATATTGTCAGGCAGACCCTACAATAATAAATACAGAGGAAAACCCAACAATCATATGACCCCCTATGAGCAAGCACTTTGGCTACAGTGGGAAGGAAAAACTCCCTTTTAACAGGAAGAAACCTCCAGCAGAACCAGGCTCAGGGAGGGGCGGGGCCATCTGCTGCGACCGGTTGGGGTGAGAGAAGAAAGACAGGATAACAACAGCATGTCTTCCACAACAAAACGTGTAATAGAAACACGGTCCACCGTGTCCATTTCACGTTTTACCTATCCGAAATGTGAAATGCAGAATTTGCAGTAAGTTGTAGTATGCTGCAGTAACAACAGAGGGAGATATTTTATTTCAAGCCAACGTGAAAATAATCACGGGAAAGCGTTTAAACACACATTATTAACATATTTACATGTATATACACATTAGCCACCTAGGTTAGTTGATTCTGATGATAAAAGACCCTGGAATGTACTTTGTGACTTTAAATATATTACCTCCCCCGGGGGTAATACAATTTATGCATGCATGTCCATTTCACATTTTAGAGAGGCAAAGCGTGAAATGGACACAGTGGGCTGGCGTGTCTATTACACATTTTGCCTTGATCCTGGGTTGCACTTTGGTTAGTGACTGAATATAACATTAACCTCAATAATAGATTATCTTTTATAAAGCATACTCTCTTCATCTAAATATATCATATGAGCTTGTTAATTAGAGCTTTATTTGAAGAGTTTTTACCCACAGTTACCAGCGTTAGTGTCTGTTCAATGTATGAATGAATTTTGTTACTTACACAACAACAACACAAAAAAGGACTAAATTCCTGATTTTAACTACTTTAACTGTTTTTAAACTCTCCATGCAAAATGTTATTCAGTGGAATATAGTCAAATTAATATTACTTGATTGGTTTACATTTAGTTTATACCAAGCACATTTTTCTTAATGGTTAATTATATGACTAAATTAACCTTATATTGTATAAATTATTGTTTCATGTTTATTGGGGAAGGAGAATATTTTTTTTGAGTGCAGAAACCAAAAATCTGTTTTCATTTTAACTCCTTAAACGTGCCAAATATTAGTAATTATTATTAGTACGGGGGCACAGGGACCTTAGCACCTCAAAGCACTACTAAATATAGCCTCAATGAGCTGATACTGTGGTTAAAGACTCTCACTGTCAGTTTCACAACTCAGCAGCTAATATTAAACCCAAATACTCAAGTGGTCCAGAAGCCTTCAAGTCATGCACAGATAAGTTAGTGGCATCAGTCACAATGCTTCTCAAGATAGTTTCAGACACTGCCTGGGGACTGTGTTGGAAAATGAGTCACAGACTGGAATGAGCTGTAGGTTCCAGACATGCACCACATGAAGACTCTCATCAGCCTGGATTATACAACCTCCCCCGGGGTCAGTAATAAACTCTGGGTGAAATCCTAAGGGAGCATTTGGGAACTTGTTTTCCATCAGTATAAACAGTATTCACAAGTTTTAAAAATCCTGAATTATTTAGTTGATAAAGAGTGTTTGGTAAATGGAAGGGTGCCAGAATATTCATGTTTTCAACAACTTTGATACCAAAAATAAACAGATTTCAAACACTGTCTTATTAGTGCTCCTGAGTTAAAGAGTACAATGGTTTGCTTGTTATTGTTGTCACTACTATTTTAAGTGCACTTTGGAATGTTAACTGGTGTTATGAGGTTTATTTAATCTTTTGATGTGTCACACGGATTGGGGGGGAAAGCCATGACTCACCTCCCCCAAGCACTACTAGTCATTCCAACCCAACAACATCTGGAATTATTACTGTAGCCTGGCTAGCTAGCATGTGGCTTTTTAGATCCCACTACTGCTGTACGCTTGGCTTGTTAACTAACATTCCACAGCCAAGAAATAAAACTTGGAGAAAGGCGGAGTTATAATTGTGCTATAAAAACAATATGTCACATTTCCTTAAGGAAAAACACTACTCGTGTTGTGTGCTTGATTCTTCTTCTTTGTAATAATATTAAATGGTAACAAGTAACAAGTATCCTTATTCTGAGTCCCATCAGACAGATGTACCCAACAGTCTGCTTACTTTGGATTTGTTTTTGTAGACTTGATTCATGGTGTGTTTCCTCTCGCCAGGTCTGGGCATACTGTTCATGACAGGAAGGTGCAGATGATCAAAAATAATCAGTACAACTAAAAACACGCTGAGCTGACAGTACTGAAGACTAAAAAAAAGTACTGAAGGCTAAAAAAAACAGTCCCCCAAAAATATCTGAAAAAAGCCAGGCATCATCAAAACATCCTTTATAGTAAAAAAAACAAAAACAACCCAGATCAGGCAATGACAATACATCCAGTCACTGGTAATTTTTTTATTATGTTAATTTAAATTTAGCTGAATTCTTTTTGGCATAAACGTAACAAGGTGGTGGAAACATTCCTCTGAGATTTTTCAGCACTGGCATCATAGATGTGCAGCTGTTGCTGCACATCTATGATGCCAATCGCCCATTGAAGCAGCCCAAACAGATGCCTGTTAAGGCCAAGAGGCCAAACTGGGTGTGTGGACTCAAGTGCAGAAACAGACGGAGGCAAAACTGATGTGAAAATAGAGTTTTATTTACAATAGTGCAGAAAGGCAGCATCAAATTGGGAAACTAGACAATCCTGACAAAGTTTACTATGAACTATGAGCTAAACCTGAGACATGTAACCAAAACTATGAGCTGTGATTCAATTCAAAAGTCCATGAACAGGTCCAGGTGTGAAAGGAGGGGCAGTGGCCTGGGTGGAGAAATACAGAGTCACTATAATGAAGAAGAGACTGGGAGTCAGCGGGGTTCCAGTAAATTATGACAGGTTGATTAGACAGTGTTGCTGAATGGCTTATGCGTTGCAGGTGGAGAACAACGTGAGAGGGATACCGTCCAAGAAGTCCGGTAGCTTGATTGCAGACAGGTGTGCAGGCTGATTGGAGACTCCGCCCAAAGGTGGAGCCCAGCTCTGTGGAAAAACGCCACTCTCACCCAGACCATGACATGCCCCATGATTAGGTGCAGTAGGGAAACAGACTTGTCAGGCAGTTTCTTGGATGGGGCTCACCAGGTCATTCAGGGACCTTAAACTTGGAGAACTATTCAAACAAAGCTATTTCGATTGAAAAATCTCACGACTTCTCTTATAAGGTTTCATTTCTCACCTCACCACATGTCCTCGCATATGTTGAAAACTAAAAAAAAAACGAAAGAATAGGAAAAAAATAAGATGCTACAGCCGAACTAGGTTATAAGAGCATTGCTTTTGTGTAATGTAACACTATTAACAAGCGCAAGAATGTTAGCATTAAAATTCCCTTTAATAATCCAAGCTGTTGACCTTGAAGTACCCTAAATGCCTTTAATTTTACTGACTTTGTTCTATACTTTCAAACTGACTTTAATAAGCTCTTTTAAATCAGCATTGCATCAGATAGTTCCCTCAGTGCTTTCCTTTGAGGGCAGACTCCTATAAAAGCTTGAAGTTATGCTCCAGTGTCCATGATCCCTATAACACCAGTACTTAACAAGATTTCCCTCTGGCTAGGCAAGGCAAGGCAAGTTTATTTGTATAGCACAATTCAACAACAAGGTGATTCAAAGTGCTTCAAAGGGCTATCCCAAAGTCCTTTCCCCAGCTTTATTCTAGTCTTTAGTTTTTTGACATTTTTTTTTTAAACCAACGTCATCTTAATTTTTATTCAACTGAAGTTGAAACAAACATCTAGTAACGTGCAAAAGAGACTATTCACCCTCAGCCTTAGCTACTGAACTCGTTTGATGCAGTTTGCATTGTGAGTTTATAAAATCCTAAACATTATTCGCCTCATCGCAGCACCCCAGAGTATCTGCTGTATTCATGTTTTGTAAAATGTAAGAAATATGCTTTCAGTGTCCAAAATAGAATTTTTTTTAAATAAGACACATAACTCTTTGAAAAGCAGGTGACTTTTTGACATGTCACAGTGGTGTGTGAAAATCTAATTAGTGGCACACTTGAGATTTTCTGCCCTGAGTCAAAATGAAGTGAGTTATTTTTACATTAAGCACATATTTTATAGATTACAACCAATGCATTGTCACAAGAAATTACTTAAACCAATATACACATATGGAAAGTATTTTTAGCCTAGAGACAAGACAAGTAAGTGTCTGTGGTTTGCACAAGCATACAATGAAAGCACTTTGTTCGGGTGACTGGGTTGGTCTGACAGAGGCTGTGAATCACCTCTGACAGATAACATGGCTGCAGGTGTCTGCTACTGATACAGTGTCAATGCTCTTCTCCAAACCTCCTGCCTGGATCCAGCCTCAGGTGTAAATATAGACGGTCGTCATGGCAACATCTGCACAGGTGGCTGGCAATGTCCAGGTCTGTCAATCAATGGCAATCTGACAAATGGGGATGTGGCATTATGAAACTGAAAGTTTATGGTTGGATTTCTTAAGCATCAGAAAGCTTTTCTCATATACTTTGAACTTCACTGTCTCTCCTGATAATATCTGTCTTCTTCCCTAAATCCTTTTCCTCTGCAGCTTCTTTGAGGATCCATGAGCCATGAATGCAGTTACCACGTCAGTGTCTTGAATTGTTACAAACCCAACTGGTCATTCTATGTTATCCGAGGCGTCATCTGCCTCAATGGGGATGATGTTCTAAAGGGTTGATGGATGGCTTCTTTTCCAGAAAAATGTAGTTTCTAGTATTCCTGTCCCAACGCTGTCATGGCAGTCACAAAAAGAACATAAAGAGTTATTTATTCCTGACATCTCGAGTGAGTTGCATTATGACAGCAGCATCGTGGTTCAAGGGTTTAAAGTGACTTTATTCGCTGGTAACCTGAGTCAGAGAGGGATTACCCTGTGAGAACACCGTAAACCCGCTAACCTAGAACATAACACTGTAGTAATTCAAGTAGCCATTAATCTGCTGAATATTAAGCACATGTTTCCAGCTGTCAGATACTGCATCATGGCAACATCTCATTCTGAAAGATCAGTAAGTTCAAAGCACTCGATAAAAGAAACTGTACCTTTTCTGTGGCTGTTGTCTCTTTACATAAGCTGCACTTTAAAACATAATGAATATGAACCCAGCGGGTTCACGGTACCTGACAGTAGACCTGGTTTACTTTTGAAACTCTGTAGACCTCAGTGACCTGGAACAGTAACATTATGTACATTAATGGTTACGTGTTACTTAACCACTGAGCTGCTGGAAGCCTCCACTGCTGTTTATTATTTATGCACCTATTTTATCCTTTGTAAGTTGCAAAAATGTTCCCTCTCAGAAAATAAAGTTCCTACGCCGCATCATTCATGGACAGTCAGGGCCATACGTTTTGGAAATGGCACAAATTTCTGTGTTTCATAAACAATGCAGCTTCACTTTCTTATATATGTGTGCACAGCTGTAGCCAAAGCATTAGGCTGTGACTGTAGTCCAGGCTTTACATACCACACTGGCCTTCTGTTCATCACTATGTAACATATTAGCATGATAGCCACCTGGTGGCTCATTGGTTCACTGGGTGATGGTGTTAATGGGGGTCCTGTCCATAATCCTGTCACTGCTGGGATTCTGTCATGACGGGGCATCAGTGTCTAATCAGCAAATGCAATAATTAATTTCTCTGTCTCAGTAAATTACATTCAATTCTTCCAAATGGGCTCTCCTTAACATCACCCCCCAGAGTATCTGAGGAACTAATTCCTTAATTGATCATCGTTTGCTTTGCTCCTGTGCTCAGGATTCACATATACAGTATTTCAATGCACCTAAATTCCTGCTAAACCAGTTCTCATCTACGGTTTTCTGGTTTTTGGTGTAAGACAACAATGTCTGGCTTTAAACTCTGCAGATCTGAAAGGAACACTTCAGATCTCAATAGGAAAAAATGATGCTGGATATCTATACTGTTATGGACGGGATAATGGGTTAGAAACTGCCTGTGTACTCTCACCGTATGAGGCCAGGCATTATCATGCACCAGGAGGAACCCAGAACCCAAAGCACCAGTGTTGGGTCTGACAGTGGGTCCAAGAATTTTGTCCAGATACCTAATGGCAGTCACAGTGTGTAAAGTAAAGTGTAAAGTGTGTAAAGTGTGTAAAGTGTGTAAAGTGTGCGTGTTAGTCCCCATAGGGAAATAGTTCCTCTGCATTTAACCCATTCACTCAGTGAAGCAGTGAATGGGTTAAATGCAGTGTGGTAGCCTAGTGGATATGCCTCCCTAAACTATCACTGACCAATCACCAAACCGGTCATGCTGAATAGTGTTACAGAGTTGGTCATATGTCCATATTGGCATGAATATGTTTTTTTCTGATGTGTTTTCAAAGTGTATATAAACAATAAATATTTTTGCCTTTGTCTTACTGTTGAAGCGCATGCTTTTGGTTAGGTAATTCCTGAAGAAAAACTCTATTTCTATCCTTTCTTTATTTGACTAGCAGGCCATCTCTCCATCAGTCCAATCATCTGTTTTCTTAACCGTTTGTCCAATTTAAGGTCTTACGCAGCTCGAGCTTATCAAGAGCTTTTATGGCCTTAAAATAATTTCTTAATAGATTTTAGTGACCAAGACAGAACCACCGTGATTTAAAGCCTGAAGGGCTCGTACATTTGCAAGGTTAAATATGTTTTTCTGTGTTTGGCTTCCTGCAACAAAACTGGGAAGACTGAGTAGGCAAAGCATCTACTGCAGTGCCTGTGCTCATAGAGTTTGCTTCACTTTTAATTGTCTGTTACCTTGCTCTTTATTTTAAAATGTGCATTTTGTCATCCAGATACTGTCATTGGTTTACAGATTGGGGTTTTTTCCCTTTAAAATTAATTAGGCTGAATTATCTAAAGCCAAGAGTCACTGACCTTTTCAGCCTCAGCTTAACCAGATATCTGATTCCCAGAGTAAGACTACTTAACTGTTCTTTCTCTGTTTAACCAGTGTAGCAGTTTCCTTCTGTCTGTAATATAGGGAGTGCAGAATTATTAGGCAAGTTGTATTTTTGAGGAATAATTTTATTATTGAACAACAACCATGTTCTCAATGAACCCAAAAAACTCATTAATATCAAAGCTGAATGTTTTTGGAAGTAGTTTTTAGTTTGTTTTTAGTTTTAGCTATTTTAGGGGGATATCTGTGTGTGCAGGTGACTATTACTGTGCATAATTATTAGGCAACTTAACAAAAAAACAAATATATACCCATTTCAATTATTTATTTTTACCAGTGAAACCAATATAACATCTCCACATTCACAAATATACATTTCTGACATTCAAAAACAAAACAAAAACAAATCAGCGACCAATATAGCCACCTTTCTTTGCAAGGACACTCAAAAGCCTGCCATCCATGGATTCTGTCAGTGTTTTGATCTGTTCACCATCAACATTGCGTGCAGCAGCAACCACAGCCTCCCAGACACTGTTCAGAGAGGTGTACTGTTTTCCCTCCTTGTAAATCTCACATTTGATGATGGACCACAGGTTCTCAATGGGGTCCAGATCAGGTGAACAAGGAGGCCATGTCATTAGTTTTTCTTCTTTTATACCCTTTCTTGCCAGCCACGCTGTGGAGTACTTGGACGCGTGTGATGGAGCATTGTCCTGCATGAAAATCATGTTTTTCTTGAAGGATGCAGACTTCTTCCTGTACCACTGCTTGAAGAAGGTGTCTTCCAGAAACTGGCAGTAGGACTGGGAGTTGAGCTTGACTCCATCCTCAACCCGAAAAGGCCCCACAAGCTCATCTTTGATGATACCAGCCCAAACCAGTACTCCACCTCCACCTTGCTGGCGTCTGAGTCGGACTGGAGCTCTCTGCCCTTTACCAATCCAGCCACGGGCCCATCCATCTGGCCCATCAAGACTCACTCTCATTTCATCAGTCCATAAAACCTTAGAAAAACCAGTCTTGAGATATTTCTTGGCCCAGTCTTGACGTTTCAGCTTGTGTGTCTTGTTCAGTGGTGGTCGTCTTTCAGCCTTTCTTACCTTGGCCATGTCTCTGAGTATTGCACACCTTGTGCTTTTGGGCACTCCAGTGATGTTGCAGCTCTGAAATATGGCCAAACTGGTGGCAAGTGGCATCTTGGCAGCTGCACGCTTGACTTTTCTCAGTTCATGGGCAGTTATTTTGCGCCTTGGTTTTTCCACACGCTTCTTGCGACCCTGTTGACTATTTTGAATGAAACGCTTGATTGTTCGATGATCACGCTTCAGAAGCTTTGCAATTTTGAGACTGCTGCATCCCTCTGCAAGATATCTCACTATTTTTGACTTTTCTGAGCCTGTCAAGTCCTTCTTTTGACCCATTTTGCCAAAGGAAAGGACGTTGCCTAATAATTATGCACACCTGATATAGGGTGTTGATGTCATTAGACCACACCCCTTCTCATTACAGAGATGCACATCACCTAATATGCTTAATTGGTAGTAGGCTTTCAAGCCTATACAGCTTGGAGTAAGACAACATGCATGAAGAGGATGATGTGGACAAAATACTCATTTGCCTAATAATTCTGCACTCCCTGTATTGTAGTCTGTGACTCTGTTTTCACAAGCTGTTCAGCTCAGTTTGAACTACATCTGTTAGACGCTTCCACTAGTAACAAGCAGTATTCTGAATTTCCTTAAACAAAGGCTCCACTATTTCCTGTAAAATACAGATTTTTCTCTTCAGAGGAAATCCTCCAAAAGCTTTGTGCTCAGACTGAACATACTTTAGCTCTGAGTTTAACGTAAAGCTTTTCCAAGGCTGAGATTTTAGGTGTGGCCTTAACAGCATGGTTCTGCCAACTTTGTCAAAGATGTTTGAAAGCCAGAGATTAATATTAAGTAATGATTAAATGCAGATAACCTGAGTAAATACAAAGTCCCGTGTGAGTTTTACAACACATCTAACGAGACGCAGATAGACAAGAAAGTTTAAATTTTTGTCTCTGGACAAGCCTTTGTGTTGCTTTTGGTAAACAGTGGTTTTCTCCTTGGATCTCTCCCATGGATGCCATTTTTTAATTCATTCAATTAAATTGTATTTGTACAGCATCAAATCACAACAAAAGTCGCCTCAAGGTGCTTTATATTGTAAGGTAGACCCTACAATAATACATACAGAGACAAACCCAACAATGATATGACTTCCTATGAGCAGGCACTTTGGCGACAGTGGGAAGGAAAAACTCCCTTTTAACAGGAAGAAACCTCCGGCAGAATCAGGCTCAGGGAGGGGTGGAGCCATCTGCTGCGACCGGTTGGGGAGAGAGAAGGAAGACATTTTTGCCTGGTATCGTTCTTACTGTTGAATCATGAACTCTGACCTTACTGAGACAAGTGAGGCCTGCAGTTTTTTAAATGCTGTTCTGCATTCTTTTGTGATCTCCTGGATCCATTGTCTGTGTGCTCTTGGAGTACTTTTTGGTATGTTGACTTTTCCTGGGAAGATTCACCATTGTTCCAGGTTTTTTCAATTTGTGGGTAATCTTAAGACAGATACCTAATACCAATATTTGGTCATTTTTAAATCCTGTATTCCAATATAATATTCCAATCCAGTCAATATTTTTTTCTTTCCAACACATAAAACATGAAGTGATTTCTTTCAAATTTGCTCTGTTCAGTTATTTATTTATTAGTGTACTGCACAGTAGGCAAGCATTTGGGATCCTGGTCAGCAGTACAACAAAAAAAAGGACAGGTTTAGCGCCCCCCCCCCCCCAAAAAAAAAAACCCCATAACAATCGTCAAATGTCAAAATAAAAATGACAGAAGAGTGCACATGCTAAAAGCAGTCAGCTCTATCATAATCATGCTGATGCCAAGAGACTGAAATACACACAGATCCTCAGAAGTACTGCTGCATCCCACACACAACACGTGTACGGAAACACAAAAATACAAATAGAAAATATGTTCATTCTTCTCTCCTAGGCAAACATCAAAGTAAAATGTACTTGCGCTGTAATTAAACTCTGGGGTCCACAGTAATGGAGACCTACTTCTGACCAAATGCAGTACTTAAGGCATAAAAAATAATTATGCTTGTATAAAAGGTTTCAGTGGCATTTTTGGC
>NW_024582669.1:349270-351256 GCF_018398535.1 Haplochromis burtoni
ACTTTTGCACTGTCCACTTCCTGCTGTGACAAAACAAATTTCCCACGTGTGGGACTAATAAAGGTTATCTTATCTTATCTTAACATCATCCCCCATGACAATGTTTGTCTGTTTGACTTTTCATTCTGTTCACGTTTGTGAATTCGCATATCTCTCAAGAAATGTGAAAAAAGATATGAGTCACACAGGTCTACGGACCCGTCAGTGACTATATACAAACATAAGCATATTCTGGAACTTTTTAAACTGGAGTAGTAGCAGGAAGTTGCTATAACTAGAATGAAATGGATGCTGCACAAAAAATCCTACTTGTGTTTGCTTTGCAGCATGTGCAGCCTGTGCAGACAGCGTTGTTTCTCTTTTTAAATAGAACTGTCCGAACAATCTGCAGTATGAAAATGAAGAAATTAGAGCTTATATTGTGCTCGGTGTACTGTACATCTGGACGATTTGCAGCACATCATTTAGTGAAATGGTAAGTTCAAGCATACTTAGCTAACACATTAATACTACAGTCACACCAAAGACTGCAGCATGACAAAAGTTCCTATCAATGAACTTGAGATCTTGTTGCTGTTAAAACAGTTGCTTCAGTGATGGAGATCAGCTCAACTTCAACAACTTATTTAGAGACAGGTTGCCTCCCACGAAGTCACCTGTGGATTCACCTTCAGTCAAAGTGCCTGTCCAGAGGCTGAGAGGATTGTATGCTCAATCTCAATTTCAAAAAGTTGGTTGGCACAATCATTTTTTCATTTCACATTTGCCAAAAAAACATCTTGATGTGTCCACGTTTTTGGAAAAATATTCTGTGGACTGATAAGATAAAAGTCAAACTTTCTGAAAGCTCAGCGTCCAGTTGCATTTGTTAGAAAACGACCAAAGCATTTCATAAAACAACACCATACCAACAGTCAAACATGGCGGTGGTAGTGTGATGGTCTGGGGCTGCTTTGCTGCTTCAAGACCTGAATGACCTGTCATAACTGAACCAGTCAAAGTCTGAACGGAAATCTGATTGAAATACTGTAACATGACAGGTTGATTTTGCTTGAAAACCCTCTAGGGTGGTGAAATTAAACCAATTCTGCAAAGAAAAGTGGGCCAGAGTGATGCCACATATTTTAAACACTAGATTCTTGCTACCAAGGGTGGTTGACTTTTGACTTTTTTTCCCTTTGATTAATAAATTTATGAACTACATTTTGCATTTACTTGGGTTTTCGTTGTCTAATATCGATATTTGTCTAATAATCTGAAGCATTTAAGTGTAAGAAGTATGTGAAAAACTACAAAATCAAGAAGGGGGCAATTACTTTTTCATAAAATTGTATTTTTTTACCCAAAGCAAAAATATTGGTCTGATAGTGGTGTATATTTCACTCAAGGTCAGAAAACTGAACAACTAGCTGTCATGTGGAAACCACACCAAAAACCATGGTTCTAGTATTCCAGTTTCAAATGAAATTATGTAATTATGAAAAACAATCAAGATATTTTCACGTCTCGTGATCTACTTCATATCAAATATCCCCAAACATAACCACCTCATTTGAAAAAAAAAAGCAAGTTAGATTCATAATGAACAAAGTCATATTAGTCAGGCTTTTGTTGATTTCTCCTTTGATTTGATGTCAGTTACACTAAACTCCATTTAGCAGTTCTAAAAATATGCTTAAATTGATGCAATGCTCTGAAAAAAGAACTAAAAATGCTGCTCCTGAAACTGTAAATGTACATTCTAATTTGCGTGCTTTATATAAGGGGGCATAAATTTAGCTTTAGCCTGGCATACAGCATGATGTACAATACTGGATATTATTTCTGAATTCCAATCTGAATGCTGAATTTCACATTTGTCCTGTTTCTTGGAAAGATTCTTAGAACATCTTTTGCCTCTTTTCAAGTTTACTGGAATTCTTCCAGTTAGTGGTCTTTAACGTTACTGTAATCTGATTACTTTTTTCAAGTAACGAGTAAAGTAAG
>NW_024582669.1:351970-353811 GCF_018398535.1 Haplochromis burtoni
GTTGTAAATCGTGGTTTTAAAAAGTAACTAAGTAACTAAGTAACTAAGTAATTAATTACTTTTGAAAATAAGTAATCAGTAAAGTAACGGGATTACTTTTTTGGGGAAGTAATCAGTAATTAGTTACTGATTACTTTTTTCAAGTAACTTGACCAACACTGCTTATGAGCCACTGAAACAATGATGTGAACATAACCTGTATTTTTCATGGTCCTTTTTCTTCTCCTTTTCTTTTTGGTAATAGAAGATGACCATGGCCTCCTTCGATTCTAAAGCTGTACTGCAAACTTGCATAACCATTATGCCACTGAGGATAAATGCAGAGTAAAATGCTAAGGTTTTCCTACAATGTTGTCCTTCTTTGTTCTTAATAGTCCACTAACTCATACTCTGTTCATAATCATGTTTAACTATCAGCAAACTGAAGACAACAGGTTAAAAATAAAGCTGATATTTTACTGCCTGGATTGATTCAGAAAAATCAGAAATCAAAAGTATTGCCTTGAGCCACGGATCATGAGTTTAGCTGAGCCCATGTGTAACTGTTGTTCTACTTGGAAGAAGTTGTTATAAGGCAATTTGGCCCCTGTGCTGAGAATGGTGCAGACCACTATTTGCTCTGGGATTTTCTATCTTTGGTATATGCAAGCTTCAAATCCATCTGTTCAGTGTTCTTAGATGTACAGAAACATACAAATGGGCACAACAAAGAAGCTTTAAAGGCGTTATATCTATATGTGATATGTTTCAAGAGGCTGTTGAGCTCTAGTCAGCATTCATAGAGCTCCAAAGACAGACTTCACACCACCATCTCTTCCAGCTTTACAAAAGTAATGCTGTAATAAAAACACTGCTATTTTGCTGTAGTCTTATTGTCATTTGAACTCAATTTTTAAAGCACGTTTCTAGTCTTATTGATCAAAGCACTTCACAATAAAAGCCACATCTAGACTGGATTGTTATTGTATACATAGTTTGGAACTTCAAGTATCGAAGACTCTCACATATAGACACAAACACCAAGGAGCGTTCAGGACCTCACTAGAGAAGGAGCTAAGATAGACCCAATAATCTTCTGATTAGTGGGTCTATCTTGACCTCTGATGCCTTTGCAGTAGTAAAAAAAAAATGCTTAGCAGCTGCTAGTTGTCCATCTATATACATAGGTATACACATTCACTGGTCACTTTATTAAGTAAACCTGTTCCCCTGCTTGTTAATGCAAATAACAGCCAGTCACTCTCTGGGCTGATAAGGCCAGAGAGTAGATCTGGGAAGATAAGCCAACCGCAAACCACTGAAAAGGAATGACATTAATACTGGTGTATAAGAGAGAACTACAATCAGGAGAGGATATGATTTACATGTGGATGTTAAACCAGCTAGGACATAAAGAAAAATTGATGCAATAGGGTCTAATGCGATGGGGATTGTAATTAGGAACAACAGGATGTTAAAGATCCAAAGATTCAGAAAATATTCTGTCTCAGTATACTTCATTAGTTTAAACTAAGCACCACAATGAGTACGAGTTAATTCACTGTCACCTTAAAATGACTTTGAAGGTGACAAGGTTGTCAATGAGCTTCCTTTTAATGCCACACCCTCATTCCAATATAGCACCTTCAGGATATGGTAGAGCAGAGATTTACTGCTAACAAAACTGCAGCACTTGCATGATTCATGTCAATTCAATTTTATTTATATAGCGCCAAATCACAACAAAAGTCGCCTCAAGGCGCTTCATAGATACAGAGAAAAACCCAACAATCATATGACCCCCTATGAGCAAGCACTTTGTCAACAGTGGGAAGGAAAAACTCCCTTTTAACAGGAAGAAA
>NW_024582669.1:354512-383877 GCF_018398535.1 Haplochromis burtoni
GAAGTAATAAATGCATGAACAGTTTTTCAGCATCACTCTGAGACAGGATATTTCTAACTTTCAGTCAATGCCACAAAGAATTAAGATAGTTCTGAAAGGCCAGTGTGTACCTAATAACGGGGCCTGCAAGTGCTGAGAGATGTAAATACCATCGGCAAATGAACGTGACACAAAAAGAAAAAAAAAATGCAAAATTTCTACATAAATGCTTAGAATTTTTATTAAATACAAAAAAATGATAACTTTGAAGTTTGTTTAGTTTAACATATATAAGAACCAGTCCATTTACCATTTAATATGCTAGATTGTTATGTATTTCTGTTCTGTTGTTCTGCCTGGTAAAAAAAAAAAAAAAGTATCATTGTACAGTGTTTACCCTTTTTTCTTAGTCTTACAGATTATAAACAAATGAATTCACTTGTTTTACCCCATCCATGGTACTCACAGCAGGCTGAATGTCAAACTGGTCAGCTCAGTTGATTACTGAAGACATCAGTAATTAGTGGCTGTTATCTGAAGTAAAGCTTTATTAAAGAGAAACATGTATTGCCCTCAATAACAGACATACAGCCCAGTTATTTATTTGCAGAACCTACTAATTGCTTGTCTGTTTTTGAGCTGTATAAAAAAAGAAAAAAAGGAAAGAAAAATACTCCCAACCCACCACAGAAAAATGAGATTCCTGCTGCAGAGGAAATGAGAGATCACAGGGCCTGATTATTAAAAATGTTTTCCCGAATTACTAAAATAATGAAGAGGGTGAAGTTAAATAAATTCAGCAGATGACACAGCATACCAAATATTGCATGCATGAACACCAGCGTTTAAATTACAGAAGAGATTTTCTGCCGTTAGCGGTTATCAAAACATAAAATCTGATTTACTTGCAGTGATGTGTTTCATTAGTAGTAAGCAACAGGAAATGGCCTTGTTACTGCTATGCATCAGAATTTCAATAAGATTTAAATGCGTCATTTCCCGGTTCAATTAACCATAAAATGCAAATACAACACAGTTTAAAAATGTGTAATAATGATACAAAGTCATTCATTTATAGTATTTGAAAAAGCAATAAGTTAGTACTGTATATGCTAAAAGATCAACAGATGGAGAGGAAATGCTATTTTAGGCCTAATAATTCATGATTAAGAATTAGATACTTTTCTCAGCAACTTCTGGTTTACTATTAATTACAGTATCACCTTTTCACATTTGCAAATGAGCCACAATAAGAGTCCGTTTTGGTCCTAAACATACAGTAGATCAGTTAATGAAAAACAAAGGAGTGGTATCAAACAGATGGTAAATGGTTTAGATAGACAGATGGATTTACTTCTCATCTTTACACTGGGTAAAAACAATTCTATTTTAGGTTTCAATATAGGCAAAAAGGACCAGAACATAAAGCTCGTATGCAGCCCTGTTAGATAACAGCTGATACCTTTTTACACAGCCATCTGTCAAATCTTACACTGAACATGGCATTGGCAGAATTGGTAGAGTTAATATAAATTAGTTGGTTTCCTGAACCCGGCATTTATGTGCAGACCCGGCTTTTAAGCATACAGCACAAGTTTGGGGTCAGGGATTTGGGAAGAAGCTTAATGTTAGCCTGCTTTAACATTGCAAAACCAGTTTTAATGTGTGTTTGGGGTCACTGTCCTGTTGGTGGAACACCCAAGTTGTGTCCAGGTTTCCACCATCTAGCTGTTGATCTGAGGTGAAGTTTGAGTTTGGAAGCTGTCCTTTTGCATCCACTTTGTGCAGTGTACCAGGATCAATTGCAACAAAACAACTGCAGAGCATGACGCTACCACCGCCATGCTTGACAGTTGTTACAGTTTTGCGGGCTTGAAAGCGTCAACTTTAGTCCTCCCAAGATACGTCGTCATTGTGGCCAAATTGCTCAATCTTCGTCTTTTAAGTGGTAAATGGACTGGTACTTATGTAGAGCACACAAAGCACTTTAAAGCTCATCTGACTATAAAACTTTTCTCCAGGAGGAATTTGGTTTGTCCATGTGGCCAGCTGCAAATTTTAGTTCAGCTTGAAGGTGTTGATTTTGGGACTGGCGATTCAGTCCATCACAATCGAAAACTCACTTCACTGTCGACAGTAATACTGTTGTTCCAGCACTTTCAAGTTCAAGTAAACATCAAATAGCACTTATTAGTTCCTTGGTAATATCCAAGTAACATGTTACACTGATAATCCTGAAATCAGTACACCTTCCCAACTTGTGTGTCATGCGCCGCGACGCGCGTGCACAAAAGGATCCAGAAGCAGACTCCGCGCTAACAGAAAAGACACTTTATTATAATAACAAAAGGCGACCCGGGAAAACTAGGGAGCAAAACAAGGAACTAAAAACCCAGGGAAACAATGACACGAGGAAGCCGGGAACGGGACCGTGGGAGGCTGCAATAGAAAGGGGAGATGATTATTAGGGAGCCGGGAAGCGGGGAAAACACATCAGGACTGAGTTAGAGTAGGGGGCTTACGATAGAACGGGACCGTGGGAGCTCGGGAAGGAAGTGTGGCAGTCCGTGAGCAGGAAGTCCGTGGGGATAGCGAATGGGCCAGATGATGCACCGAGTGATCCAGTTGAGCCGGAGGACAGGCAGGTGGCAGACGCCGAGTCGAAACCTGGACACAAGTAGGCGGATTAAACACAGTTCCAACCAGAAGTGAATGCACGCTTTCGTGGAAGTCTAGTTACCACTGTGAGGTGACTAACGGACTGGCATGGAGCATCCATCAGCGCCGGGTTAAGTAGATCTTCATGTAATCACCGCGATGGAGAGCAGGTGTGCCAGTGATGGCCCAGCCCGGGGGTGTGGCTACCCGAGCATCACGCGTTCCACAGACACAGGACCACGGACCATGACATTGTGTAAATATCCTTCTTAGAGCTTCACTTACTTACTTGGACTTTCTCATTGTTCTAAGCAGAGTTGACTAAACTACTGGCCCAACAAATCCAGTATAGTAGCATTTGAATTGAAAAAAACCCTTTACTGCACTTTTAAAACTTTGTAACTAATCTTTCTTTCTTTGTTTTCATAACACATTGACCATATGAGAGCACAACTGCTGCCATACACCTGTTCTTGTGCAACAACTTATGCCCCCAATTGTCATGACATGAGCACATCTCTTCAAGGACTAATGCCGTAAGGTTTTTCTTGCCTTTCAGACAGCTTTTAAGCACTCAACATGATGGATATTGTCTCATGACAGGTTACATAAAAGCACTTTTTCCTCGTTTCTTCTCTTTTCTTACTCACTGACATCGTATTGATCCACAAACCTAACTTTTGTGGCTTTTGTTCACTCAGACTTGACCACACTGTGGTCCTGATTGCCAATCAAGTTAGTGTGTCCAATCAAACCACAAGAGAAAGACTGATAAAAGGACAAATAGTTGAGTATTCTTGATTGTAATAAAATAAATGCATTTCAGATCTCCACTTTTCTGAAATGGCAAACTGCAGCTCCAGCTTTGAGAATGGAGAAAGAATAATCCTAATAATCTTAAATAATTAGAATCTTTACTGTTTTCTCTGTAAAAGCAGCTCACACTGCTACAAGAAATTTAAAAGGTGTTTTAAAAAAAAAACAAAAAAACAGTCGTACATTTTTACTGGATTTTCCAGTTGGTCCATGTATAATTCCCAGATCCAGGATTTTGTTTTAACCACATATTATTTGAAGATAAAAACAGCAGAAACAGTAATATGTTCATTTTAGATGTATCAGGATATTCTAAGGCCTTTTTTATATATAAAGAGGAAAATTGTTTGGTATTTATTTAAGTACCAATCCAGCCAAATAATTTCAAAGTTCTTTTGTAGTCCGTTCCTACTACAAAAGAACTTTGAAATTATTTGGCTGTAGTCCGTTATCATCAAGTCTTACGGCGTACCCGACTGCTCCGTTACCGCGTTCCAAGCGTTGTACCGCAACTCTAGTTGCTGTGTCCGAACAGACAACGGCATCACGGAATATTTTAAGATCGATACTGGTGTGCGACAAGGCTGCATCCTATCGCCATTCCTCTTCAGCATCGCCATTGACTATGTCATGCGCCGAGCAATTGGACCGAACACGATGGGCATCACCGGACGTGATCCCCTGCAGCAGTTCACAGATTTGGACTTTGCGGACAATATAGCCTTACTTGCATCAACACTCCGGGCTTTTCAGAAAACAACCTCATCTTTGGAAAGCGAAGCAGCACTGATAGGACTCAGGATCAGCGGTGAGAAGTCGAAGATGCGAGTTGGTTACGCTACACCATCAAACACAGCGGTTACTGTGAAGCAGCAGCAGCAGCTAGAAGAGGTGGACAGGTTCATGTACCTGGGTTGCACTTTTAGCAGTGACGGGGACGTGGAGCATGACGTTAAGTGCAGAATTGGGAAAGCATGGGCAGCCTTTCAATGATTACGACCTATATGGATGACCACCGTACTGCCTTTATCAACCAAATTGCGGCTCCTGAAGACCATCGTTATACCGACGGCACTGTATGCAGCGGAGACTTGGAAATCAACTGCAAAGATCAACCGCCATCTTGACGTCTTCCAACAACGTTGTCTTCGACGGCTGCTCAAGATCACATATCGGGATCGCATTACCAATGAAGAAGTATATCGCCGTGTGGGAGTAGAGCCGCTCCATGTCCAAGTCACCAAGCGTCGGTTCAGATTTGCCGGTCACGTCCTTCGGCTACCGGACCCGAGACCCGAGGTTATTAACCCAAGGCTGATGCAGACATAGGCAATGGATCCAAATGCAATAGGCATTGGCAATGGAGCTCACGTGGCAACTAAAAACAACGTCTGAAAATCCAAGCTGAAGAAACGCTATAGCGGTGAACACTCACAGGGAGGTCCACAGTCAGTATAACAAAAACACCAAAACAAAAAACTAAAGAGAGGAAAGGCTATAAAAACACAAGGTAACAGGAGAAATGGAAACACCAGGGAAATCAGCTGAAACTAATCATTGCAGGCCGAGACAAGGGAAGCAAAACTAAACACAGTACACAAGAGATGATGTGTGTGCCCTTCCAAAATAAAACAGGAAGTAACTAAACATGGGAACATCTAACACATAAATGCAAGCTTAAAATACACACTGAACACAACATGGAGGAATAATGACAACTCAGGGAATTAACTAAAAACAATAACTATGATTACAAATTACAAAGGAAAAGTCAGGCAAAACGGAGAATAAAATTGTGGAAAAGAAAAGAAAACAGGAACTATAAGGTAGGCTAAAAACTCCAAATAACCTAAAATAGGAACAACCTAAGGAGAATATTACATTATCTAAGCATCTTCCATACAATTAATGCTAGAGTAGCAACATTTAGCTATCTAGCAGTACATTGACTAAAGGCTAATTTGCAAAATGGGGCCCTACTCTAAAAAACTGTCATAGCACGCTCTTGAAATTGGATTTAAAAATAAGTTGTTAAAGCTAAAGTTCTTAGAGCATGTGTAGCGGATCTTGTGACAGTTCAGAACATGACAATACTGGGTTATTTGGTTGGTTGGCTAACAGACTTACATTAGTTTGCATTAGTTAAGCGAATTGATGATAATACATTAAATAAAATGAACTAATGATATGTCAAATGGCAAGAGGCTATTGTCTGCAGATGTGAACACAGATGTGAACTAAAACTGACCTTTGGATTATTTATGGGCACAAAACTGATTTGAAAACCACTGGTTTAGATGTTCGTAACAAATGTGTAATTGATCCTTTGAGAGTTTGCGCTTTGGGATGGATTTCAGCTTGTTCCTCTTACCTCCATTCTTGAAAAGATCTTCATACTGAGAAGCTGAAAAAGTCTTCAGAAATGCAAGCCAAATTGTGCCAAAGGCTCCGCCACAGGTTACAACAGATACCGATTTCAAGTAGCACCCATCAAAGCAGAAAATCAAAGGGGACGAAATGGGCAAAAATGAGTATTATGTGTCTGGTAATTTGTGCCAGTTATTTTATAGTCCATGAAACAAATAAGCTTGTAGATGCAGGAAAATAGACATGATCACACTGACCCCTTTATCACTAGAGAAAGCACTGATTGAATTTTCCAGTTCTGATAGGAAAATAAAATTTTAGGTTTGGGATTTTCTCCATATCAAGTATTGATCTGATATCGCTGGTGTCTTTCTCATTTTGAGAGGGAGACTGTGCGCAATTCCTTTATCTCAACTTAAACTAAGAAATTAATACATCTAAGAAAATTAATTACACAAATTGGCCTTATTTGGTAAATAAATTCACAGAATAAGAGCCTATCCCAGCTATCCCAGCTTGTGAAGGGTGCACACAAGCACGGGCAGGATGCCAGTCTGTCACAAGGCTAACACAAAGAGACAGGCAACCATTGATACTTACAGTCAGCTAAGGCAAATTTGAAATCACCAGTTAACCTAACCCATGCATGTCTTTTGGACTGTGGGGTGAAACCAGAGTAGCCATAGAGAGCTTGTACAAAAACATAGAAACTTCACACAGAATGGCCTCATTCAGGATTTCTTGCTGTGGGGCAAAACCCCTACGATCACCGATGTCTTTAGTGCTGGTCCTCTGTTTGGTCTCTTTTTGTTCTCCCTGTTCTCCCCTTCAGCTCTTCCCTTTTATTCATCTTCTCTTTCTCTCTCTCTCTGTATGGGTATATGTGCATTTAGCCTTTTCTCACATTTCTAATTTTTACCCCCTCATCTCCTTAAATCCCCCAAATCAATCTCAGTACACCATGGGTATGAAAAACGCCATGAACACTGTTACATTTGTGATACCCCCTTTGTCCAAAACACATTGTTTGTTTTTTAGAAGGAACTTTGCAAACCTTAGCTCTGCTGCCATGTTCTTTATAGAGAAAAAAGGCTTTATCCTTGCAACCAGTTTAAAGAAGCCATAAGTGTTTTTTATATTTGTATTGTCATAAACTTTAACATTTAACGTACTGACAGAAATCAACACGCTTTCTGCTGGTTAAATGCTGGAGGAGATATCGGCTCACTATGAAATGTGAGTGAATTCACTCACAGGGAAGTGTGCAATGCTTTATACACCCTCTGCACATCATTTAAATGCACAACCCCCCAGTCTTGAAGTGTATCAGTTTACTTTTCAAAGTACTGTCACATGCACCTCACACTGCTCAGACGTCAGCATATTACGTAGAAATGCCGCTGTCAGTGGTGGAATATTTGTGTCAATAAATCAGTAAATTGGTGAAGAGGTCAGCAACTGAATTAATAAGTGGGGGCTTGACTGACATTGTGAATGAGCACATAAGTAACCTAGAGAGTGAAAAAGTCAGCCTTAAAGCAAAGAAATTAAAGCATGATGTAGCTTCCACTCTGTGCTCTTATGACTCATTCTCAGACTATATGAACCAGAATTAAAGGCCACTTTGCAGCCATCTTCTGTCATTGCTACAGAGGCCTCTCGTTGACAGACTCATAAAATTACTATGATCGAATTAGAAAACTGCGTTAATCTGTTTCCCTTGGAGACTGAAGAGCGCTTCCCACAGAGAGGTGACGCATGTTTCCTAGTAAGAATACAGGCGAAAACGTAGGAAGACTACTGCACTGACTTTCTGCTCATATATGATGGAAATGGGCCCTTCAGCCTCAGTCTGTAGGTGACGTATTTGTGCATCAATTAACAGTCCCACGAGCCACATTGTCATTTCCAATCAATCTACTGCTGTAGTCACGCGGCAGCCGTCTCTATCGATCCAGTGACAAGGCGACACTTGTTTACATACATAGTTACATTTCAGCTCGCCTCATTTAAACTCTAATGACATGATAGAAAGTAAGGATGGCGGGAAACTGTAATGTTTATAGAGGGAAGGAAGGGCAGGGAAGGAAGAACCAATACTACAATAATTAACAACTTAAGAATAGTAACCTCTTTAACAATATCACATGATGTACTATGGGATTATAACTGTCCGTGCATTAATGTCATATTCAGTTCCATTTTATAAATAGCACCAAATCACAACAGTAAATGCTTCAAGGCACTTTATATTGTAAGGTAAAGACCCTACAATTTTACAGAGAAACCCCCAAGAATCAAACAACCCCCTGTGAACAAGCACTTAGCAACAGTGGGAAGGAAAAACTCCCTTTTAACAGGAAGAAACCTCCAGTGGAACGAGGGTGAGGGAGGGGCAGCCATCTGCCACAAACCAGTTGAGGGTGAGAGGAGGAAGACAGGACAAAAGACATACTATGGAAGAGAGCTAGTGATTAATAATAACTAATAATATAACTTTACCATCTATCAATCCATCTGTGAGGTGTATACTGGCCTTGGTTCTGCCCTGGAGCCTCCTCCCAGTAGAAAATGATGGAACCACCTCATCTAGGATGTGCCCATAAAACATCCTGGTCAGATGGCGGAACTACCTCTACTCGCTCTTTGAGGCTCATTCCAGTTTCAGTCATTATGCAAATGTGCTGATTATAAGTTTGTGGAAACCTGCAGTCAGCTGAGACTGAAGAAGTCACTTGGACGAGTGACGAAACGTTTCTCCCACAAAACATTACGTCCAGATGAACAGAATCAACTTTTGGAGATTTACTTACCTGGATGATTAAGCATGCATCATTTCAGTACATTTAGCTTTTTACTCAGTGTTTGTGAGCATATAAGGCAGCTTAACTGTTGAATAGATGGCTTTGATAAGCCCTTTCATTGTGGTGACTGACCAGTATAGCACTGGCATCACTGCAGACACTGCACCAGTCTCCTGCTCCTTTCTCCCCTAACTCATAAACAGTGTTGCAGTGCATAAAAACTGTACCCAAAAAAGGGGGATCTACGCATCCTTAATGTTCTAGAAGGTCTTAAATTCAAATGTTGTTTTATAAAACTGCTGGCTAATGCAAGCCCTTGATGAAATATTCAGTTTGATTTCCACTAACGAATCTACTACTTAAGTAAATTTGCACAACTGCTATTCACTTCTGACTGTCAGTGTCACAGATGTCGTACTAGTTTTAGTCTTTGGTTTTTGATGCAAGCCAAGCTATATGTACCTGTTGCGTGTAGCTGCAAAGGGATTCAGTGGCTCTTTTTTCAGTGGTACTGCCATAGCGCTCCCATAGAGCTCTCCAGTGTTGTCCAGCTACATTCAAGCAGCAAGGTTAAGCTTAAAAATCGTACATATGTTTTATTCTCATGGGTAGAAATAAAAACAAAAACAAAGATAAAGTCTGAGATATCCTTTTACTGTATTTTCACATACACAAAGTAAAGGAGTTGGGGAGGGGACCAAACTAAAGGGGATTCTGTTTTTTTGAAGTGTGAAATATGACATGAAAAAATAAGAGAAAAGATTCTACCACTTAAGATATTCTACGACTGTTTGTTTCTTGTGAGCAAATTACCCTGCATCAAATCAAATAAAGCATGGTCCCAAATTCTGCTTACCTGAAAACACAAGCGTGTGCACACACACACCAAAACAGATCTTCTAATCAATCCTAACCCTCTATTTTGGCATCTTTGGTTTGGAAGAAACTATTTTGCATGTCTATCAGTTTTGGTCTTAGAATTACAGCATCTGGACAAGGTGCACAAATATTTGCTATACAGGAGAAAAGTTGTTTATCAGTGCTCTCTTTTTATGCTTGAAGTACATATTGTCCATTTTAACTGCACTTGACAAATTGCTTTGTGCTGCGCAACTTTCTGGTAGAGGCCATTCATTTTGTGCTGATGCACATCTGGCATTTTCCAGGGCTCCCTGCACACGATGTGCAACTGAATGTTCTGACATGTCATTGCCTGATCATTCTGACCATCTCACCTGACTCAGCTGTGAAACATCATACTCGCTTCTACCACAGGGACTACTTGAAGTTCCCCAACAAAAGCATACAAGCGTCCTGTCTGTCAGTTCATTATACAGTATCAGACACAACACATTCATTTATCGATTGCTCTTTGATTAAAAACATTAGAGTACTGAGTTGCTAAGTTTCTGTGTAAATGTGGACTTGCTCAGGGCTAAAGCAAAGGTTTTTCTTAGAATAAACCAAGTATGATGATATTTGCAGAGGAAACATCGAGTACTTCTCGCTTCATAAAGCGATATAGAAGATGGATGGAATGTGACAATCTAAATGAAAGCTTTGCCCTGGAGTATATTATGCTTCTTTCCAATTTCACAGTAACTGTGTCATGGTTTCCAGACCCTACAGGGAGGCGGTTTTAGCATAAAACTCACTTTTAATGATGGAAAAAACAACACCCCAAATATTCAGAGAAACAGAATACACAACAGACTCCAAATTCAGTGAACACATAGGAATGAAAAACACGTAAATGTGGACTTGCTCAGGACAGAGGGGGGTTTGAAGTGTTTGGTGCACATTGGTGGAAAGAAACATGGAGATAAGTAGACATTGGAAGAAAGACTAAAGGGCTCTGAAGGTATAAATACACAAAGGCCTCATTTGGAGGGTAGGGGACAGCTGGAAATACATGTGGAATAATGTATGGAGACACAAAGAGAAAAAGACTACCAATAACAGGAATTGTATGGTGTTAATTACCTTAGGGTTAGGGTTAAGGTTAGGCTAACCCTAACCCTGGCTCTGCATACAAAACACTTGTGGTTCAAGTGTTTTATGTAGAGTAAGCCATTATAGAATCAAATAGTGTTGGGACTTTTGGAAGCCAACAGTTTTTCGATTTCTTTGTATATTCCCTCATATCCATTCTGAAAGCTTTGGCAGTCTCCATTCAGGAATTTGCTGACATGTGTGATTCTGTACTGTATATTCAGGCTATGATTCTTATTCCTGACATTGGGGTGATACTTAATATTCTCTCATGAAAACTGGAAAACTAAACATAAAGTAAAAGTAAACATAAAGTAGCAGGACCAACATAGGAAGAATCAGTGGTACTGAACATGCCAATGACAATATGTTATTGAACTAGTTACGCTTCCGGAGAAGTGCACGTCAGGTTATGACCTACAGAATTTTAGCAGGTTTTGTGGTTTTGACGTACCTATGGTATACATTTAACAGCATAAAGCCCTTTACCCAGCCTTCTGCAGTCGTGTTTTATTTAGACCAGTAGTGAGGTGCTGCTTGGACTCTTGGACTTCCTGGACTTGGAAAACAAAGGACAAACTATTCAACATTTTAACATATACAACATTTGCTCTTACCACTTCAAGCCAATGATTCAAGATTCAAAGCGGTATAAAGAAAAGCATTTCTGTGTGCAATGAAATTCTTTCTCTGCTGTCCACACACAGATGCCGGTTAATATGTACAATAGAACTAGAACAGATAAAATACTAAGAGGATAAATAAATGGAGACAAGAAATTGAAGGATTAAATAGATTTGTGTGTAAAAGAGCTATGAGCTTAATATGCTGGTTTGATATGTAAGATAACCTGATGTGCAAAAATTATGATTACTGTTAAAGTAGGTCAGCTGTTCAAGAGTCTGAAAGCAGTGGGGAAGAAGGAGTTGGTGAGTCGGGATGTTCTGGACTTCCCACTTCTAAACCTTCGTCCTGAGGACAGAAGTGTGAACAGTCTATGTTGGGGGTGTGTGGACGCAGCTCTCCTCTGGACTCTGTGATGGTAGATGCGCTGCAGAGAGGGCAGCGGGTCCTGGTGATCTTCTCTGCGGTTGTTATCACTCTCTGCAGGCGTTTGCGGTTCATAGCTGTAGTGCTGCCGTACCATGCAGCGATGCAGCTGGTCAGTGTGCTCACCACAATGTAGCTGTAGAATCTGCTGTATACCAAATTTCCTCAGCCTCCTCAGGAAATACAGCCGCTGCTGAGCCTTCTTGACCAGCTGTGTGGGGTTCAGTGTGCAGGTGAGGTCTTCAGTGATGTCGCCCAGGTACCTAAAGCTGCTCACCCTCCCCACTTCAAGACCCAGATAAACAGCGGCTGGTGAGGCCTCCTCTTCTTCCTTGTGTCCACTATCATCATGATTCCTACAAAGCAGTAGAAAAAATTCATCATACTTGATCACTGACCATCAGACTTATTATTATCACTCTTACTGCAGGTGCACAGTCAAACCATTTTTGTGGGAGTTGGAGGATTTTCTGTCTTCCACTAAGGGACTTCACTCTTTAAAGACTTTTGCAATGTGTGAAGGACACAGCACAGCCCATCAAATTCCCAATTATCACTTGGCATGTCTACTGAGAGAGAGCAGGGCACTCAGACATACAGTAGCTCCTTTGTGCCTAGTTGAGATAGAGAGAATTTAACTGCAAACATGTACACCACTTTCCTGTGTGTCAGGCAATTTTGCAGGAATTTCAGGTGGTTCTTGTTACTGTACGAGAACTTGTCCAAGCACAAACCCACATTAGATACAGTACATGGCCTATTTATACATGGACAGCATACAGTACACATGGACAGCTTCTCACAGGAAAGCAAATGATTCAGTGCAGGTAAACACTATTTATCAAAACAGCCGCTGGGTGACATCATTTTCTTCCAGCTTTCTCTCGTGTTTACGGTCAAAGGCCGACGGAACGACAACAAGCGGAAGGCTCTGCATTTATTTTCCCACAATTCCCTCACCCAAAGTGAAAGCACTGAAACACCAAAGAAAAATAAGTAAATCTGACGTTATTCCAAATCACAAATGGAGGCAACAGAAAGTGGTTACAACACACTCCTTTAGAGCGTTTCCAGACGCACATTTAGCACCGAATGTAATTTTTTACATGCAAATTGTCAGTGACAGTTATATACTTTATTTGGTTTAATGTTGGTGTAATTTCAGTAGAATCTCCTGTTGAATCCTGTTCATTAATGAATAATCTCCTTAATGGTTCTAATGTAATGATTTTTTTCCCCCATGGCTATTACAAGCTTTAGCCTGCTGAGCTTTAGCCGGCAGTCCATTGCACAGTGTTAGATCACCAGAATAATAGATGTCAATAGTAAGGGATCAGATAGCACAAGACAGGAAATTGATAAGAATTACAAATCTGCTAAAGGAAACAGTGGCAGTCCATCCTGCTGTTTATGTTTCGGGCTCTCCTAATGCTTTTAGCAGCTTTACTGAATTAATAGAGTACGTAATGCTGAAACTCATCAGCAGTTCAGTTTAGTACCGAACACCTCATCTCTGATTTGTAACAACCATGAGTTATTACGCTAATTTCGACTTACGCAAAAGAGCTCACTTATGCAAAGAACATATCGATCCCTATGAAATGCAACTTACAGTAACATTCGCAAACAAGATGTACTGATAGCACGAGGGTTCAGCAGTTTCTTGTAATCCAGAAGGAAGCGCATCTTCCATTTAAGGATATGAGACTCATCGTGTATAGTAACGGATGTTGTTGTTTGAGTGCAGGAGGTGTATTCATTCTCTACACACTTTTCCTCTTTCCTGTTGGCAAGCAAACAAACAGAGAAAGTTTTATTAGACTCAAGTTGCTACCCGCTGCTGTGCGGTGACAATTTATTAATTAATTTATTTATACAGTGATTAATCAGCTCTAAGACGCACCTCTTCCCATAAAACAAAGAGCAAATACATATGGAAACTAGCGCAGGACATTTCCAGGAGAGTCATGACAACAAAGCAATCATTTACATATACAACATGTTAGTGGGCCAGTGAAAAAACTAACAACAATATCATGAAAAGGAAATAATTAACCAGGTAAAGCATGTCAGCCCATGCAGCCATTCACCTCAGCAATAGTTAAACAAAGATTAAACAGATTAACTGCATGATTTTTACTGCTTTACTGGGAGAGTGTGTGTCAAACATATATATTCTTCAATGAATGAAGGAATAGGTAGTAGAAATATGAAAAGGAACAAATAAAGGGAAAGGTGTCGTTATCATTACCTAGTATTCTATTCATGAATATAATGTAGCCAATAAATTGGGTTAATGCCATGACCTAAGGGCCAGAAACGGTCCAATCTCTCCACTGGATGACTTTGCAAGTGTCAAATTTGAAAAATAAAATAATATCTTGCTGTGGAAAGCAACAGTATTTTTAGTGCTGGAATCGTAAAATATGAACTGAAAAGTGTAACGTTGTGAAAGTTTTGTACCTTTGTAGATTCACTTTGTAGTCATGGTGCTGATTTTTTATTTTAAAGATATCTAATAGGCTAATATGTGTCATAAATGGATGCTTCACCATTTGTAAACATTTACCAATTAACTATATAATACATAATGTGGTTGATTAATCTCACGGGTGCCGTAAAATGATTTGTGACTTTCTAAAAATATAATTAAATACAATTACAAAATATAAATAATCATTAATAATATTTTCATTGTGCAAATTGCTCAGACTGTTATTGAATGACCTATGGAAGGTCTAGATTGAATGCTGGAGTTTTATATTGGGCAGTACAAGGAAGAGAAACCAGTGAATGCAAGGAAACTTTAAAATGGAAGCAATTTTATATGGATGGGAGTGAAAAAAATGAGCAAGCTGATGCCAGAAACAGGTGGGCAATACATGCACATATATATGTATATGTATATATATATATATATATATATATGCTATAGTGAGAAAGACTGCCCTTTGATACCAAAGTTGTAGCTAGTTTTTATATTTGTGGATATTTAAAGAAAAGACTGACTATCTTACCTTTTTTTCTGTAGGTACTCTTTCAAATGTTCACTTGTCTAAATGCATCAAAGGTCCAACAACTTGCCACGGCCCCTTCAGCTATGAAAGGAACAGTTAATATATGCATGGTTTTACCTGCACTTACTCTTGTATAGAATGTATTAATGCACTTGAATACTGATTCACTCACCTACATACATACTTCAGTGAATTTGAATGGTGGTGTATCTCCTTAGCGTAGGATAAAAGCTACGACTGATTAATGCGCACGAACAGTAACACTGCAAGCAGGTAGAACCACATCTCACTGATACAGTTATCCAATGATTTGCAGATCCTTTCATGTGGAAACAAATATATAATACAAACATGTTCCACTGAGTAACTGATGTTGACATAGCATTTTGACAGCTTTACTCTGTATGCACCTTCTGCCTGAGAGACCTGGGTCTTGAGCAATGAATGCAGTCAATTAAACCTCATAGCAACATGTGTTAATAGATATATCAGTGAGAGAAGAAGGTGAAGGAAATAAAGAGTTCCTGCAGGCTGTAAGACTGAAGCATGAGATAGAGAAACAGCATAAGAAGGGAAGACCCGCAAAATGTGTTTTTTTTTCTTTTAGTGATATTTCAGTGGTACTTGACCCTCTTGTATGTGTATGTATATTGCATGTGAATTTACAAGAAGTGGTTTTTATGTGAATAGCTGGATTAATGTTTAACTATACATGGAAATAGCTACAATTATTTGTCCTGCAAACCGAACAGGCCTTTCAAAACTTTGACCAGATGTGTCTATGCCATTATTCAGCCAGCTATGTAATCAAAGGTGCACCGTCGTTTTTTGACAGGTGTGTGTAATAAATGCAGCCGAAATAAAGCCCACAAACTCTCCTCAGCTGTGCAGTGAGGACCTCGTGGTGGATAAATGGGTCAAAAAACACAGGGGGGATGGCGTAACGGCCTGTTACCATACTCATTGAAGTCATCTATTTTTTCTCAAGCTAAACCCCCCAAAATTGTTTTTGTGCATTTACATAAGCAAAAAGTACTGCACAAATTTTATGAGCAATCCCTCATTTCTTTTCATTTTGCTTCCGAGGACCAAGATCTTTTCTTATGGTATTGTTGCTTTTTCACTCATTTTCAGTAGAGTGCTTATATACAACCATTTGCAGGGGAATATGTTAAGCCATTTAACAATGACCTAAGGCTTATTCAAACATATTAAAGTCACCTAAATCTACAAGTAACAGACAACTTAGAAAACATTTACATTTTGCATTTCTTTAGATATCACAGTTTGATAATCATAATGTCGTATTTTTGCAGCAATAAGGTGATTGGCATAGAGCTATTAACTGAAAAAAGTGGCCTATCTTGGCAAAATGTAACTGGACAAGAGGAAATAAAAGAAGTTGCAATCATAAAACTGTCCACAGCAAATAAGAAGTATCTGGAAGTCAGGTCCATAAGAAATAGAAATGCAAGACCTGACAGATGCATCTAGCCATTCAGCTGATCGATCTATTGTTTGCCAAACCCTCATCAGAAAGTCTCAGCTGAAAGGTGGCTATCAAGAAGCCATTCTTATGAAAGAGGGAGAAAAGGTATGCCAAATTGAATCCATCTATCCATCCATCCATTCGCTTCCACTTATTATTTTCAGGGTCGAGGGGGGCGCTGGAGCCTATCCCAGCTGTCTTAGGGTGAGAGGCAGGGTACACCTTGGACAGGTTGCCAGTCTGTCGCAGGGCCAAATTGAGTCCAATGAATCCATAAATCAAAATTTGAAATCTTTGGATCAAATTGTTGTCGATGTGTGCTAAGGAGAGAGGTGTTAAAGTGTCAAAGCCAAATGTAAAACAGTAAATATGGTGGAGGAATTGTCCTAATTTTGTTTTGAAGCACACACCGAAATATGGTTCTGAGAAGAACTATATTAAAACATACATCATGTTCATGAGCAGAGAAATAGAGACATGTGATATTGTTACTTTTTCATGATCCTTAGCAATGAAGGAGGAAAGTTAGAATCAAACATTTGCTATGCAAGTCACTCTCTTTGGGGAAAAAACCATCATTTGTACAGTCACAGTGATGCAAGCAGCTACTGCCATTGCTTAAGAACACATGACTTAAATCTCTGCTGGTCCTGCATACTCAATTTCAATAAACACAGCAGCAATTTTGTCCAATAAGGATGAGTAAATAAGGTAACAGATTATATTATTGAAAAAGACAGTTTAGTCGTGTAGGAAATTCAGCTGCAAAATTTAAGATTTATTATTGGAATGAATAATTATTTATTTTATGAACTGAATGAGTTTATCATCATTTTATCATCTCAATTGCTATAAAGTATCTTCAACACAGCATGATGTTTATTTTGTAAATGATGTTGCTACTTAGAGCATAAAAGATAAAGCAGGGTATTAAAGTGACTAAGAAAATGTATTATTATCCTACGATTGACAAGTCGCTTAGGAATAGTGTTGTTATCTTTAGTCACTTTAGTGTCTCTCAATCAGTTCCACATATTGCTTATTCACAGATGCTTGCAATAAAAGACTATTCATAGAGCCATATTTACGCACTTGAGCATATTTTGCACCAGGTAAAATATTTCAGTTAATATCAGTGTGAATGGCTGATTAATTTGATCATCTCCCACTCTTACTTACAGTGTTACTTCAGTTCATTGAAATTTGCAGGCATACCTTTATGCACAGCTATCTTAAAGTCCCAGCACAGCATCTAAATCTAACTGAGGTCTTGAATGTGACTGGGTCATTGTTGCACCTCAGTTCTTTTCTTCTTCGGCCATTCTGTTGTAGATTTGCTGTTTTACTTGGAATATTTGTCCCACTGGAAAACTCAGTCTGGACCAAGCTTTAGCTGTTGGACAGATGGCCTCATATTTGAATCTAGAATACAGAAGAGCTCACGGTCAGCTTAATGGCTGCAGGGTGCCCAGATCCTGTGGCTTCATCACTTCTTCATGTCAGTGTTTGATATTTGACATGAGGTGCTTCTGTTAATATGCTGTGCCAAACGTGCACTATGGGCAATCATCTCTATCTGAAGGACATTGTTCCAGAATGGCCTGGCCCTAAGGGTGTAATTAAATGGAATTTAACTGTATTTTAGCTGAAATTCTCTCTCACATTGTAAGTATGCTGTACTTTTTGGGGCGTGGGCTGTATTATGGAGTGGCTCCATCTTGTCTAATTTCCAGGTATACTTTAAGTATACTGTAAGCCCGAAAAGCCCCTGTATCTAAGATGGGGAAATATTGTCTGTTTTTCTGCTAAATTACCAGGACATTACGCAGTAGGTTACTTTAAAATTAATTACGCACTACTTAAATTTACTTACATTTAGGGATGTCAAAGAAAACCGATACTCAGATATTGTTTGACACTAAAGTTATTTTCGAATTTGATATTAATTTGCAAGAATATCAATATAAACAGTGCCCTTGTCACCTCCTCCACCTGGCACAGTACTTCAGAGTGCACCATTGCATGCAAACAGGCACACAGCTCCTCTCCCCGCTAACACTTGAAGAAATTAACATTCATAACACTGAAGAAAACTTTAAAATAATTTTAAAGAGGTCACCACAGCTCTCATTTCAATAACACTGAAGTATTAGACAGTCATTATAAATGTCACCTTGAAGTCGCACACGTTAGCGTTAGACGTTCAACTGTTAGCAGCTACCCGATAGCCACATTAACCACCTGTTATCATTAACTTAGCGGCTAGCAGACTGCAAATCAAGGACAGAATATTGAGTCATTCCTTCTGTTGTTGCAGGATGAGGTCAAAATCGTCCCAATGGTATCAAAAATGTTATTGGGTATGGAGTATTTTCCTGGGTTCTTTTTGTAGTAGTCTGAAATTCTAGTATCATTATAACCTTACTTACAGTTGTAACTATAATTACATTGTAATTTCAAATAAAATACACTGATATTCAATTTAATTACAGCTGTATTATCGAGTGTTACTTTCTTGTGATTTTTTTCAGATGCACCTTTGCAAACCTAAGCCATGTTGCCATGTTCTTTTAGAGAGAAAAGGCTTTTTTCTGGCAACCCAGGCATACTTTTTCAGTCTTTTACTACTACCTCCTGTCTTTTTGTACTGTCATGAACTTTAACATTTAACCCGCTAATGGAGGGCTGCAGAGTCGAAAATGTAGCACTTTGTTATCAGTTTCTCTAACCACTATATGGTCTGACCTTGGGGTAAATTTGGTGGGATGTCCACTCCTAGGAATATTGTTAACACACACTTTAATGCTCCAGACCTGCATACTGAAAACTTCAGCTTTTATTGAAGTGGCCACACTTGTTGATGATCAAATATTAAGTGCATTTCCTTGGAAGTACCTGTTACTGTACCACTGCTGTTACTAACATCAAGGCTTCAGAATATTAGCCACACAAACACAACAATGGTTGTAATGTTGTGATTACACGTGTTTTATGGAGGTTGTAAGCAAGGAAGTAAGGAAGAGAAACAAGCAGAGCTGAATGAGACAGAGGGAAGAGAATCTTAATTACGTCCATAATCTTCACAGATTTCGCGCTCATTTCATTTTATGTGGCAAAGTTGTCGGCTTACATGCAGTGATAAATGGATGGTATGCTCTGTCAGGGAGCTGCAAGGCTTTCAATGCACTTCCTCTATTTCTCCCTCTACATGGGGTGTCTTCTGCTTAATGACTGACTCCAAACAAACACTGGCAGTTGGAGGAGGAGAGGAGGAAGAGTAAAGGAAAAGGTGCAGAAAAATAGAGAGGACAGAGTATGGACATAGATTAAATGAGAATAAATGAGAATGAGGAAGGAAGGGAAATAAGATTGTGATGTTGAAAAGGAACAGGAAAAAAGATGATAAAGGGATGCAAATGAAGAGGTCATGGGAAGACAATACAACAAGGAAGTATGTAAAATGTAAGGGGACAAAAAGCAGAGAATAGGATGATAAAAGCAAGGTGGAAGGATGAGTAAGAAGAAAGCAGAAAGGAAAGAAGAAGAGCTGTAGGAACTTTTTAAAAAAGATTAGAAAATGACGAGGTTAAAAGGAATCAAGGGTGGAAGTGGGTCGGGAGGAAGAGGTCAATGAAAAGACAGTGAGTCAGGAAAAGAGAACTGTAAATACACAAAGGAGTTGGAAACAGTGGAAGAGGAAAAAATGATAGAAGGAGAGAAGATGCTTACAGAAATGAGGCAAAAGCAGAACGAAACTCAGTGCAAGAAAGGACATAAAAGTTAAAGAAGAAAAAGACAACAAGAGAAGTGAGGGAAGAAACGAAAGAGGAATTATTAACTTCAGCCAACTGGGAAACAAAGCTGAATAGGTCTGCTTCAGTAGTTATTACCCTTTAATTTAGACTTCTAAAAAAGGAAAAAACACTTACAAAAAAAATCAGTTTCAATCTTCATCTTGCATTTAAACTGATATGTTTTACAACTGAACGGTTTATAGAGGTTATAGCTGGGAGGGAGTCCTACAGGTTATTTTTTTCAAGCCAGCAGATGTCACTCTAGAGCGACAGGCGATCCTTTTTACTACAGAAGAGGAAAAAAAAGGACATAAAAAAAATCAAATATTAAATGTTCAGGTGTATTTTACAAAACATATTCAAATAAATATTAAAACATTATTTTGTTATTATTTTCTTCATCTGCAAAATTAAAATAAAATTAAATAAATAAATTGAACCGCATTTCCCACAATGCACTGCAAGGTTGGAGGTTATCTGGACATGTGTAGATACCCACAACTGCCGCCTCTTTTTAGTGATAAATTAGAACTTTGCTCTGTTTATTGTGCAACACTTATCTTCCGCGCCGGTGTGTGAGTGCTGCGTGTCCGTTAGCGTCCACTCTGCGTGTATATGAGTGACAGCAACGCAGACGCTGAGCGGAACGACAGTCCTGCTACAGACAACCACCCCGCGCTGCTCGACTGCTGCGGAGGGCTCAACAACGTCGATTATTCCAAGGTAAAAGTGAAGCCGTGTCACAGGAAGTTGTTCCGCGTAACGTAGCTCCGCTTCCCTGAGAAGCTACATTTGTCTCTTGACAGACCGACTGAACTATTGAGCTCTGACCGCCGGAAAACACAGTCGGTACAGTTGGTAATTTCAAAATAAATGCACGACTTTCTTCATTCGGAGAACACGTGTTTACTATGACCAGTACAATGCAGTTTCAGCATAAAACACAGACGTAACAATTCTTGTCTGTTTAATTGAGCCATAACATGTATATTTTGTGACATGCAGGGTATTGTTAAGCTCTTATTTTGATTAAAAGAGAAGAGGTTATGTAACCGGCGCAGGTTGAAAAATGGAGCAGGGAAAGTGCCATGTTTGCTAGCTATTAAATTGTGCATTTCAAAGATAAGTTCATTATTATTGAAGTAATAATACAAATACCAAGCAGAACATTTTAACATTACATTTTCCATATCCATAAACGAAATATGTCTTAGTAAATTAAAAAAAAAAGATTAAAGGTTAGGTGTTATTTATTTCCATCCATCCATTCGCTTCCGCTTATCCTTTTCAGGGTCGCTGGAGCCTATCCCAGCTGTCATAGGGCGAAAGGCGGGGTACACCCTGGACAGGTCGCCAGTCTGTCGCAGGGCTAACACATAGGGACAGACAACCATTCACACTCACATTCACACCTAGTGACAATTTAGATTAAGCAATTAACCTATCCCCACAAGTTGCATGTCTTTGAACGGTGGGAGGAAGCCGGAGTACCCGGAGAGAACCCACGCAAACAAGGGGAGAACATGCAAACTCCACACAGAAAGACCCCGGCCTGATGGTGGAATTGAACTCAGGACCTTCTTGCTGTGCGGCAACAGTGCTAACCACCGTGCCACCGTGCTGCCCATGTTATTTATTGCCCGTGTTATTTATTTATTTATTTATTATATTTATCCAACTCAGCCCATCATATTTTTATTTACATTTTTAAATGTAATTTTTTTAAAATTTATTTTCATATTTTAATTTGTGTATGTATCTGTTGATGGCTGGCAACTTTGTGCAGACGTTTAGCTTCATTTCCACACATGACAAATATAAATATATGTAAAGACGCAAAATGCAAAAATGTAATTGTGTAAGCTGTTAGCCTACAGAATCTTGTGAGCATGTAATATCTTATCTGCTGCATATATCTCAACAAAGTAATGCTAACCCGTTCAATTTCCCTTTTCTCTTTTCTTATCCTTCCAGATAAAAGATTAGCTGTGATTAGCCTTTTTAATTAAAACACACGGTAGTGTGAAGTGTTTTTACCACCCTTTTGTCCTGCTCCATTAAATCTTGGCAGATATTTACTTACCATTTGCCAGTTTTATTCAGTTTTACCCCCGTAATGTAAGAACCCCTCTTCAAGAGAGGGGTTTGCAAACCCCTCCAAGCTCTTGTAATCCAGACCATTCCTTTAGCAAAGCCTTCAGGCTAAAAAGAAGTAAATTTTATGTAGTCACGATGCTGTCATGAAGTCTGCAGATCTTTCCTGTTGACTAACTGCAAAATGGCTCACAGTACTTTTGGCTATAATTCCCTTTTGGTGCTGACACTGTGAAGAACACAGAAGACACCCAAAGTAAACAGAGGGCATTAGCCTAAGGACGGATTTTATTGCTTTCCATCACTGGCGCCAATGGATATAAAGTGGAAAACCACACAGAGGAGCCTACTGTTTTTGAAAGAAATCTTATCGCTGTTGCTGCACTTCATAAAAATTAATTAATTAAGTAATCTTTACACCCTTCAGCGTGTTTCACTGTGTGATCTGTGATTATTTTGCTCCTGCTTATTCAATATCAAAGCGCTGTACGAAAACTTTTGATATAGCATGACTACACGGTAACTGGCCAGTTCAAACCATAAGTCAAGGACACTTTGGTCAGATTAGGGAAGATGGTTGTATAATGTGTAATAGACTGTATATGAAAGATGAGCTGAAAATTGTTTTGTAGACTTTGCTTGGAATTGGCCGGTAGAGCCAGGGCCTTGTCATCTAATGCTAGTTCTGGCTAGTTAGCTTGTTTAACAAGGTGCATCTGTTATTTATTGTCATGTTACATGGAATGGATGTGACCTTAATTGACAAGTCAATTTTTTGTTTCTCTTATTTTCCCGTGGTTATTTCTTTCAGATGGACTTGACGCTGTTGGAAGCCTTCCTAAAACACATTCATGTTTACGACTCCCGCTTGTGTATTGCTGTGATTGCCATCCTTTTTAACCCTTTATTTTGGAATGTGGTAAGTGCTGCTCTAGATTGTATTAGAGCTTTTTTTTTTAGCTACTAAATAAGAGTGTGTATTAGTTTTAATGTGTGTACTTCTCATCCTGTGCAATCAAAACCTTATTCTTCCATTGCCAAAAAGAGCAATTCTTTTCCAATAAATTTTTGTTAGACGTTTCGATTTGAAACCTGTGACGGTTACCTTCAAACAGCGAAAGTCAATACTTAAAAAAATTTAAAAAAAAATCAAACCAAACAGTTGGATTGGAGGCCTGTTATTGCAAATAGGATTTGTAGCTTCCAAGATGGCTTCAGTGTTAATTCTGCTTTTTTTTAGCATAACAAATGTAGGTCATCAGCATATGAGTTATCAGGTTGAGATCTGAACTTTAACAGGGTCATTAACACTGCCTCAAACCATGACACAGCCTCCATTGTTTTACAGATGCCTTTAGACATTCACTGTTGTCTCTCTTTTTTGTCTTCTTCCAAGTCAAAAGAAGCCACAGATTTTGTTTTGTAATTTGGCGTACTTCAGCCTTTTCTCCATGTTTCCCTTTCTTAAAAATGGTTCCTTAACAGCCACTCTGATGACCATTTCTGATGAGCCTTTAGTGAACAGTAGGTGGAGGGGCAGATGCAGCCCTCAGGTCTTGTGTCATATCTTTGCTGTTTATTTTCCTATTTGTTAAGGATAGGACTTTTATGTATTATTAATCTGCTGTAAATAGTTTTCTTTTGCCCTCCCTATTCGTCCTTTGCCCTCCACATGTCCACTTTCTTCACGTTTTTAAGGACTAACTGCACAGCATGCTGAGATATGTCATGTTTTTGGCTAATAGCAGTATGGGAGTCAACGTGTTGGAGATTAGTAACTAAGGAAGAGTCTGCATTCATATTTTTAGTCCTTTACATCATCAGAGGGTAAAGACTCATTACATAAACTTTTACGTGACGCTCCACAGATGCTCCAGGTATCAAGTGCAGGCATAAGTGCTCACGTCTTTCCCACTGATGGTAGTTATTGAGACAATTAAGTCAACACTGTGGTCTAATTATATCTGCAAGTCTACATAATACTGTAAATACAACATTATGTTACATAAAGCCAACTCAACATATTAATATCTAAAGTACGTAAGCATTAGTTAGATTAAAAAACATGCATATATATCTATACATCTTTAATTAAAACTTCACAAGAGGTCAAACAGATATATTGCATTTTCATATGACTCATTGGCTCCAGCAGCCTTCATTTACTCTATGATGCTGCTGCTTAACTTTCATAATAACAATAACAATAATAAATTACTCTGCAGTGGAATGATTCTCTGAAATTGGCCTAATTTAACTAGAGTTTCACTGCTCCAACTGGTTCATGTGTCGGGTTTCGAAATTCATTTAATTAACCTTTTAATGATGACTCACTTGGCCATTTAATCTATCCACCATAACACCTGCACAGCCCAGCAAGAAGCCCCAGCATGTTTGTCTTATGGAAGGAGAAGCCAATTATCTGCATTTAAGTAAATGTCACTGAGGTACTCATTTCAAATCATCCTGTTTCAGCGTTAGGATGCAATAGAAGCTTTAAGTGGCTATAATGTGAGACAAACAGCGTTAGGATTTGCTCATATAGAAAGGTTATCAAACTTTTCACTTTTTTATTATCTCCTCTGTTTGAGCTACACCGCGGTAATTGTCAAAGTTGTGACTACTCTGGATGGAGGTTTAATTAGATTTTATTGGAATATTATCTTGTTAAAGAGTGACTCAACACATTTGGGATGGATGGTGTTATTCTCTACCCCAACATCAGGCTAAAGGAACTGCCAGTGGGATTTTAAGAAGGAATGACAATCCCTTTGTTGTCACCTAAAGAATAAGGAAGATGATTGTAAAGACTGATTTGATAGAAGGTAGTGGAAAAGTAAATGTTACACTTCCAGTTCACTTTTTCTTTTTGTGAATTAATATAATAGATGAGTTATGGAGGTATTTTGCAGCTAATAATGCTAGAGGATGTTTGGATTAGATAAGTTTCCTCTTGCTAACTGATCCAATAGATGCATTTCCAAGAAATATTTGACTATTAAATTGATTGACAATTTTACAGGTTTTTTTTCTTGTTTTGTTTTTGTTACCAACTAGCTGCTAACTTTGAATTTAATTTAGCAGTTAGGAAAAAGTTTGCTACAATGAGAACAGCGTGAATAATAATTAAAGAGGTGAAATGTGATGCAACACCAGTTTGAGAATTTCTACTTTGAAGGTAGTTTATTGTATTTTATCCATTATTATCTATGTGCCAGAAGTGGCCATTTCTAGATGGGATGTTTCTGCTTTGGGTTAGCCATCTTGTGAATGTATAAAGACACAAATATGTATAATGATACAGTGAAGTAATATTATACATATAAACATGCCAGAATTTATTTTTTGTGTTGTTTTGGTAGCTGCCATTTTTTTTTTAAGTGTATTTGCATCTACACGTTTAATTCAGTTTCTGACAAGTTTTATTAAAGCAGGCTACCTGATGAAAGTGTCAAAAAGTCAAAAACTGCAGTTCCACTAGTGGCAACCTAAGGCTGGTTAACAAAGGCACCAGTGCATCAGCATTGCACCCTAACCCTTGATAAGGAGCGTGGCCACTTTGACTGACATAGCCTAGACAGCATCTATTACTTCAAATTATCAAGCTAGACCTCAATGTTTAGTTTTTGTGCCGTTGGTGCCTTTGGGGGCATTTTAAACAGATTCTCTGACAACATAATGGCCTTCTGTGTTGTAAACACCAGCACTACATACAGTCCAATAACTTTAACCAACCTTTAAAGTTGCAATCTGGCACATGTGATATTATTTATATGCTATTAACATATAATATTTTTAGACTACTTAATTTATTTTAACACAGTCAAAGTAAAAATGTACCCTAGAGATGTTGTAGCCTGAATTATCTCTAAGAAGGATGAGCGTTTAATTGGAAAGCTTCCAACACTCTCATACTTCAAAGTTGCCAGTCTACTTTATTATTAGTGAGCAAGGACATGAAGCTTCTTTTGCTTTAACAGCTGCAGTGTGAGGTACACGGTGCCCTGTTAGTTGTTTAACACAACAGGAGATGGTTGAATTGACAGGAGAGTCTGTAAAAGCAAAAGCGTCTGAGCTGAAGATGTTTTGCAGTTTGGAACGACCAAGTAATTATCCTGTGGTCTGTCTACTGTCTGCAGATTTTTTTAGGTGACAGAATTTACAGTAGGTCACAGTCGCACCTCATTGTGACAAAAGAACACTTATAAGAACGCAAATTGTTTACTGCTGCACATTCAGAGGGATCCTAAATGTCCAGGTAAGACTAAAGGCAACTGAAGAACAGTTTGGAAGACATTCCCAGCCCTCTTTTGGCTTTGGGACCAAATTCTTTAGATGTGATCTCCTAAGAAGACATTTCTATTCTGTTTGAGTATGTCAGGAAAATAAGGACAGTCCTTCTTTCTGCACACTTACATTTTATTACCAAACTGACTGACAAAAATGCTGATGGTTATTTAAAATTTGATTTTTTTTATGTGCAGGCTTTTTATTAAGTCTAGTTTGGACCAGACATTTCAGAACCACAAGTACTCTCTCTTTTTTTTTTTAAAGGTTACCATAAGTTTCATGTAGGATTGTCAAGGTTAAAGCCTTAACGATTTATCGGTGGTGGATATTTGTGGCCAATATTCAGCCAATAATTGTATTAATATTTGTAACTGTTAATAAATGAGAATTTAAAAAATAGGGAAGAGGCATAAGAAACAAGTGCACTCTGCATCTTGTCTGTTGACAGCACACTACAAACTACAAACACAACAACCAGCTGATCTGAGTGTGAATGCCTAAATAACAAACTACAACCGTAATGCCAAAAGTTGGGTTACTAAATGCAAATAAATATAGACAGCAACGATGTGCAAAACTCATAAACCCATATTTTATTTACAAAAGAACATAAAAACATCAACTGTTTTAAGTGAGACATTTTACAATTTCAAGAAAAATATTGGCATACTTTAAAATTTATCGCAGCAACCTTTAAAAATACAGGAAAAGTAAGTTAAACTAAAAAGAAACGGCAGGTGTCCTAGAGAGTTTGGGCAGAAATTCACCAATCTGCAAAAATCTGTCTACAAATTGTGGAACAATTTTACAATAATGGTCCTCAACATAACATTGTGAAGACTGTGAATCTCTATAATATGTAATATTACCAAAAAAAAAAATCCCAGAGTCTGCAGAAAATTGTGTCAAAAATTATTATTGGCTGCCCATGATCTTTAACAGCTCAGGTAGCACCGCACTGACAAAAGACATGTTTCTTTCATAGGACAGGCTGCACAAAATACTTCAGAAATCACTGTCTGTGAACACAGTTCATGCAGATAACATGATCTAGAAACCTGCCATCTTCTCTGGGCTGAAGCTCATTTAAGACGGACTGAGGCAAAGTGGAAAACTGTTCTTTGGTCAGATTAATTGAAATTGTCTTTTGGGAAACATTAAAGAGGGGAGAGGCTAGTCCGCTTGTTATCAGCAATTTGTTTACAGACTACATCTCTGATGGTGCATATATAGAATAACCAGATTGCTCATCTAGAAAGGAATCATCAATGCTTAAAGGTATGAAAACCTTTTAGGTGAACCCCAACTATTTACCTGTTTTTCATATTCAAGTGTGAAAATTGTGTAAAGTATTTCCTCCCATTATCTGAGTTTTATTTTCACCTCTGAAAACACAGCAAATGCACAAATATCATTCATATCAACCGCTTAATTTCACAGGAAAAATTTGCACGGCTAATTTTATTCTTTTTTCTTCATATGTAAATTAACAGATCACTGTGTCTGACAGCAAGTGCTAAAAGTGTGCACCAGTACAGGAAATACAATAGTAGCATTTTACCTCAGACACACAATTAAACGCTGGTCCAACAATGTGGGTGTCCCTCTTTTTCAGCATGTGAAGATATAAACTAATCTGGACTAAGTTATAAATAACTTTATTTAAAAAGTACTGCCATATTTTTAGATTTGTCTTAGGGAAAGGTATCATAAATAGTTAAATGAACTGGGAGAAAATCACCTTTCTTTATATAAAGCAACATGTAACTGAAATGTTCTATCAGGAGGTGAGAGACATTCTGTAGAAGTTGTTATAGAGTGCTAAAAAAATCCGTATTTCCTGGTCACACAGCTTTTTATTAGAAAACTCCAGGTACCTATTAAAAGTCTCAGCATAGAGGTATAAGTCTGCAGTGAGGTACTACTGAATACGTGCACCCACACGTGGTTCGACCTGTAAAAAAGCAATCGCAGCTTGGCAGGTACCAGTCAGGAAGCTTTATCCCATTTGCACTCAAACTTTACACAAATAAAGAAAAGCTGTTTTTTTATCACCATATGAGGCCACGCTATGCTAGTGTTTCCAAATCGTGTTTCTTATGCAACAAAATATCCCTGAACTGTTCCAACGTTTATACTGAATCGGATGATGTAACTAAAATGAGATGAAGCACAGAGCAGCTGCCCTGTTTCAACATGAAGTCGAGGCGCGCTTCAGTTAATCTTCAAATTAAACATCGTAATGGTGTTTAAAATGCAAGGTTGGTTAACTGCTCTACATCAGGAGGAAAAACATAAACATATCAGAATGTCCAACCTTCTACCTTTAGTCAAACAAAAACCGGAGGCTGTTGCTAACACATGCTCAACAAACATGATAAAAATAGACTTGATTTTTGCAGAAACCAGCAAATAATACTAGAGTTGCCATCTTCTAATGGCTAGTATTGATAAAACTTCATATTGGAATGTAGAAGTTGTCCCACGCATGTCAGAGAGATACCCCCCTACCGTATGTCAAACCAGTGATTTATAACCATGATAAATATCATAAAACTATGATATTTCACAACTCTGTAACAATCAATAATCATATGATCAAAAAAAATGATCATCAGTCTAAACCAAATCATGAAGATAGCTGTAGAAACTGACTGTTATAACTCCAAAACCAAAAATGTCATATTTGTATTCATCAGTCTATTAGACCCGTTGCCACTGATTGGGTGTAATTTGACATACTTCAGTCTTTTCTCCCAGGTACCTTTGCTGTAACAACCTTTCCCCTGAACCGTCTCTGCTGAGGCTTCAGCGAACAGTGGATGGATTTTTTTTTTCTCATTTCCTAAGACATGACTTTCAGATACTGTTCACCTGATACTTTGTCTTTTTATGTCTCCACTTGTCCAGTTTTCTCACATTTTTAAAATCACACTGCATACCATGCTGACATACGCCAAGTTTTTGGCTAATTGCCAAAAAATAGCATTAACCTTACTAGCTAAAAAAAAAAAA
>NW_024582669.1:385143-396259 GCF_018398535.1 Haplochromis burtoni
GAGTGTATTAATCATTCAAGGTTATAAATCAGGCACCTAACTGACAACCCAGTTTAGATTGTATCTTTGGGTACTTTGTTAGTAACAGCCTATCACAAAAACACTTTATCTGAATCTATGAAAAATGCCAAAGATAATGAGATAAAAATAAACAACGCTAAAATAGTGTTGTTATTGTTGCGTTTATATTTTTGTTGAGTGTAAGTCAGTGTTAAGTGGCTTGAAAAACTAAAGGATGTCTTTGAAAATGGTCAAGTACAAGAGCTGTACTAAAAATGAATGAAAAAGCAACCAGTATCCAAAGAAAACCTATAAAAGACCCCCGGAAAGCCTGGAGGATTGCTGTTCAAAGCCACTTTAAAAAATTACAAAAATTGTCTGGATCCTTGGAAGCAAAATGCGAACAGATTACTTTTTCACAGTACTATATTATTGTACTGAATGCTAAAACGAAGTACCACATATCTATTTTCATGGTAAAGGTTGCTATCCTTGCTGTAAACCATAATCAGTAAGTCTGCGACTGCAGGAATGACAGTGTAAAGTTTCACCTGAACAAGTGCGTGTGTCAGAGTGCTGTGAGTAATTCTACCAGGATGACTCATACTTGAGGTGAAATCACAAAAGAAGGGGTGCAAACGAAAGGAGAAAAAAAATACTGGTAAAGCAGCAAAAGCAATCCTCCTACTTCTTAAAGTAATTCTTCATAATGTCTATTATATAACCTGTAAAGTAATAGAGCATTAAATCCATACAAAGGATCATGACGCTCACGTGATAGTTGAACTTGAAATACTCTGCCGATCACAACCGATTCCTCCCTCGAGAATGCTGCAGCCACGGTCAGACATCATCTTTTTAAGACATTTAATGTTTTGATTGAAGAAACCCAATCAAAACAGAGTTTTTCCAGAGTTGAAATTGCTGTAATGAATGTTGCTTCAGCAACCACTTTGAAGCATTGAAATATTCAGGATCATGCCCAAATGTTAACAATTTTATCTGTCTCTAAAACAGACCCTGCTGCAGCCATGTTTTCTCTTTCTTTAGTCCTGTGTGTTTAATTCATGACGCATCCAGTGCCAGGAAATTGACTTAAAGAAAGAACTCAGCAGGGCCAGGAGGGCAGTGTGCCAGAGTGAGGCTGTGACACATTGACCTTGTTATGAAAGGAGGATAATCCTGAGCTTTAGGCCCCAGAAATCAGCCTGTGGTTGCATTCTGGGCATGGTACACTTTGTGTGTAGGGAATGAATCTCTGCAGGCATTACTGATCTCAGCAACACCTGCACAGTGTGGGCTTTGAGCCTGTGTGTGTATGTAGGTGGTCTATATACTGACTCAGGTACCCTGTCTGAGAGCCGGAACACGGACTTAAGACGGCAATATATCTCTGCCAGTCCAGATATTGCACCTGCAGTTTGTATAGAAAACTTGACTATGCTCTTAACTGCAGTGCAACACTGACTGTGATGATTGCTAATTAGCATTACATTGGAATTTTTTAATTACTCATGATTTTTACATGTGAATCATCTCTTATAATCAAGTTGTATTGATTGCATAGACATGCATGGTGTAATTTCTGAAAGGCTTGGATGTAGTGTTAAATGATGGGTGTGCTTTTTAGGAGCCAGAATGGGCTTAATTGTCCTGTGTGCAAGCTTTATAATCTGTGGCATTTTTACAGTCATACCACTTCAGTCAAACAGTGTTTCAAAAAGTGTTAATTTTGTTGACCAATAATTTTCATCATAGTTTTTGTCAGCAAACTTTTTTTTGTTGATGAAAACAAGATGAAAACTAAATAAAACCTAATGCACGAGGAGTATGATGAAATGTATTGACACTTTCATCAAGCTCTTTGTGCAGTAAAGCCAGACTACTATAATCTGATGATGATTAGCCGACTAAAACTGAAAGAATTCAGATTCTTGAATTATAACTGAAACTAAATGACATTTCAGTCAAAAGACTATAAATAAAAATAAATCAAAATTAACTTTCAAAATTACACTGGTTTGAAGAAATTTGTACAAAAAATAGTAATTTTTTTGTTTTGGGTAGCACCACTTTTTTTTTTAAGAGAGATCCAGATCAGATGATTTGTTTTTGTTCTCTTACATCTCTCAGTAGATTCGTCATCAACCACCATTCCACATACTGTTATATCTCTGCTTTACTGCTCTACTCTTACTTTTTGCTCTCTCATCCACACTGCCCCATCTGCATAACCACTAAGGCATTGATGACGGAAAGACTCAAGTAATTCATATTAGCCTGTCATTCCTGTACCTCAAAGTTTTTAGTTGAAACTAGAGATGGCACGATACCACTTTTTTATGTTCGATACTGGTATCATAAATTTGGATATCGGCCGATACCGATATGAATCCAATATAGTGTTTTTTAATCAATAAAACAGTTTTTTAATATCTTGCTGCATTTTGTATAAGTTCATACTCAAGTTCAAGCAAAAAAAACAACACTAAAGCTATTCTGTTATACCTGTATGCAAAAAATACACTACACCCAAAATATTTCATAGTTCAGCAATACTGATCAATCTAATAAACTTAAACCTACTCCATCCTCCCTATTCTGGTATTTTAAAGAGTAAGCAACCTAACTAATAGGGTTGCAAACTCCCAGCAAAAAACATAGGAAACCACTCTCCACCTCATGATGTCTTATCGACGTAATCAACTTTAATTTGATGCAGTGTGAAAAAAATGCAGAGAAATCAATTATTTTTCAAGAATAATTAAATAGATTCAACATCTTTCTTCAACAGAATTGCAGACTGCACAGATGGTACCTTCCCAAAGGAAAAAGTACTATAGCTTACTAGGGTATATTAGAATTAAAAGTAACAATAAACAGAAACAGAAATCGACACATATTACATCAGATTAAAACTTTGGGTGTAAGATTCAGATAATTATTTATTAAAAGCTCGACATTTTAAATGAGAATAAGAAAGAAAAGTATGTCTCTGTGCCCCATTTTCCCAGTTCATGCCCTATCGGCCCCCCTGGCTAAATTTTGCTAGATCCGCCACTGCACAGTTACCAGCCGTCAGCTAGAAAAGGATCCTGGTGTAGAAAGTAATAATAAATAAATTCTAAGAACAGCTTATCAAGCTTAAACGTGCTGCTGTTGTTCAGCCGCTGGTTTCCTCTTTCTGGTGCAAAGTGGGTGATAAACAAATAAGAGAGACGGATTCGCGACGGAAAAGCCAATCAGCTGATCATTAATCAGTTTCATGATTGAAGTAGCAGCAGGAGAGGGAGAGAGAGAGAAGAGGCAGTCGCTCCATATATCGGTTGTTAAGCTTAGCGTGGGAATGCTTTACAAACATTCAGAGATGAACTTACACACTTGCTTTACTTCTCTCTGGGATAACTTCCTCGGAGATGAAATGCCGGTTTGGTAGCGAGGCTCCGAATGCTCAACCAGACAACAGGTCTTGCACGCTACAGCCGCTCTTATCACGTGATGCATACTGCTCCGATGTGCTATGAGCGGTTATGAGCCGAGTTACACCATGTCGCAAGTTTTGTGAGGTGCTTTTTTTTTTATATTTAATGGATCGGATTACATTTTTTTATTTCTCTCCGATATCTGATCCAGTAATTTAGGTCAGTATCGGACCGATACCGATACGTAATATCGGATCGGTCCATCTCTAGTTGAAACCTTATACAATCTTTATTATTTCAAAAGAATCACAGGCAAAGCAGGCAAGTCACGGTTATGCAGTCATGGACAGGTTTGTGTGCCACACTCCTCTTTCTGCTCTCTGCTTACATCCTCTCTTTCTAAAACTAGCACCTAGGTGAAAGAAAAGGGTTGTTGACACGGATATCTTTAAAGCATTATTTTTGTGCCATTTACATTTGCATCTATCATCACTGAAACCCTTGAATGAGTTTCCATGGCAGCAGCCATGTATATTATGCCATGTGTTTGTGTAGATGACATTTCTGCTCATATTGTAAAACAAATGCTTCATTCGCATTTTGTTTTCACATAGAAATAATCTTTTTTAGGTGGCATTACTTGCATGTTTTGGAGCTATGTATCTAATTCACTGGTAGGAAAGTGGTCAGCTTGTCTTTTCTTGGTTTATCTACCTTGAGCTCACATTCCAGCTAGAATTCACACTTGACTTCAGGCTCTAGGTAAAGAAGGTTTTTATGCAAAGCATGTTCTGATGACCTTAAAAATGTTTGTCTGCAAAACAGTTTGCTTATATTTAGTGGAAAAGGGCCTGACAACGTCTACTTGAACCTGGACAGGGCTCATATAAATGATGATAATGTAACACATTGTCTTTGCTGTAAATGACTGATTGCCAGGAGATAGACTGTAAGATTCTGAAGTTTGAAAAAGAAAATATAGATAATGAGGTAACAGAATAAAAAAGCTCTTATTATTAAATTGCATTATACGGACAAAGGTTTTGGTCAACACCTCACAATCTCTACAGTCAGGTATCGGTCCCATTGCCATGAGACTCCCACAAAACTTAAGTACCTACCTTGACCCACCTTCACAACTGTTTGTGACACCTACCGCAAACAGTTGGGAAAGAATGGGTCACTCCAAAAAGCTCAAAATAGTGCAGTACTGTAATAGGATGCCACCATTGCAACAAGTGAGTGTGTGAAACCTCTTCCCTCCGAGATATTCCAGGATTAACTCTAAGTTTTATTGTTGCAAATGGAAGCATTTAAGAGCAATTCAGTGATGAAACAGCAGACTATGTAAACTTACAGTGTGGAGTCATCAAGTGCCAAGGTAATGCAGTGTAATGTTCTACAGACTCGATGACTACAGAATTCAAAACAGACCACCGCTGGACTCTGGAGCAGGAGAACTGTGTTCTGTAGAGTGATGAATCCTGCTTCCTTACCTGCCTGACTCCACTGTAACATTTGCTGGAGGACAGGTAATGCTATGGGATTGTTTTACTGGGGTGGCCCCGCAGAGCCAATGAAGATAAAGCTTAGTCCTTCACCATTAGAGAATTCTGTGCTTCCGACATTATGGGAGTAATGACCTGTACCAAATGCAGTGAGTGCTCACACTTAGCATTATTATTATTATTATTATTATTATTATTATTCGTTTATTGTTATTGTCACCACAAGTACCTGCTGTACTGATTCTACCTACCTACCTACCTACCAGTGTTTTAGCTTCTATTTGTGACTGACCTGCTCTATGACTACCACATATTTTTTAGTCCTCCATCTGTCCTTTTGTTCTCACTTTCCATTTCCTTTGGCACTTGAATGATATCAAAAGAGGAGCAGATACACGTGCCCTATTGAGAGACCTTAAAAGAAAGTAAATCCTCTTTTAGTTCTAAGGTTTTATAAATCAGGACATAATAAAATAATTTCTGGTCCATAGCAGAATGAACAATAACACCAAAAGGTCATACCAATGTTCAGACAATTTGCAAAAAACCCAAGAACTACATACAATACAATTTTCTTTATATAGCACATTTAAAAACCAAAGGTATGCCAAAGAACTAATTAAGAGCAATAACAGATACAAATAGATACAAATATAGTGACAGGTGGGAGACATAACTAACCAGTAATACACCAGGTACAGTAGGCACAAGCCAAAAGGCTGAAGGTTAAATCATTATAAACATTAATCAGAGCAAAAAGATCAATTACAGTACACTTACAAATGCAGGCTCTAGGAAGCAGGGAAGGCTAGGCTAAATAAATAAGTTTTTAATCGAGATTTAAAAGATTGAATTGAATCAGATGTGCAAATAGCTTGAGGGAGACTATTCCACAGTTAGGGTGCAATGAAGGCGAATGCGCGGTCACCTCTGGTCTTAAGCCGAGATCTAGGTCACACCAGGAGCATTTGACCTGCTGATATAAGCGCTCTCCTGGGGGTATAAAAGCTGAGATCAGTAAGATAGATGAGCGCGGTATTATTTATGATTAGGGATGGGTATCGTTTAGGTTTTATCCGATACCGGTGCCAAACCGGTACTTTTGAAACGGTGCCGGTGCTTAAACGGTGCTTGAACCGGTGCTTAAAGAATGGAGAACACAAAATTGGTCCAAAAACCTCTCATGTTCAGCTGTTTTTTTGTAAAAAGATAACAATGTTAGCCTTTTCTGCAGCTATAGGGGATTTATGGCATCACTCTTGGCTGGAAGCAGTGCTTAAACAATGGAAAAAACACAAACTTTGTCCAAAAACCTCTCATGTTTAGCTGTTTAACTGCAAACAAGAAGACAGCCGCATGTAGCTATGATGATGTTTGCTAGTTCACCTTACATGCATTAATTTAATAACGTGGTTAGCCTACTCAACGTAAATTACACACGAACAACATTAAGCTACTCACGCAGAGAAGAACGGCTGCTGCTGCCATCATCATCCCTCATCATTTCTGCTACACTGGCAGGGCTAGGGGCCAGGACTCTCCTCTTCGTGTTTTTGGGGATGTTGCTAACTCCGGGTCTGATAACAGGCACCACACCCGCAGTAGATGTGCTCGGTGTGAGGTCTTGCAGCAAGCTATCAAATACGGCACATTTCTTGGCTTTTTAAAAAAACGCTATGCGTCGCCAGGTGTTTCAACGGATTTGAGGTGTTACCTCCTTTGACAGTATCACAGTATCAGCTTAAAGCACTTGTTGCAGGCTGCTGAGTTTGCATATTTTGCTGTGAAGTACAGCCAGACTTTTGACCGCTTCGCCTTGGTCATTTTTAATCTGTAGCTCTGCTCTAAAAGAACGTACATACCTGACCCCGCCTACTATCCTCGGAAACGTAAAATGAAGAATCTAAAGTGTATGACATGTCAGGAAAAAAAAGCACCAAAATAAAGCACCGAAATGTGCGCTGCTTTTCGGTCTGGTTGCTACCGTTTATGTCAGAACCGGTGCCATCATGGCACCGGATACCGTTACCCATCCCTATTTATGATTTTAAAAGTGAGCAATAAGATTTTAAAATCAATGCGATATTTAATGGGGAGCCAGTGCAGGTCGGAAAGAACTTGAGTAATAGACTCAAACCTACCACTCCCAGTTAAGAGATGCGCAGCAGCATTTTGAACTAGCTGCAGTTTGTGAACAAGGGCAGAATGGAGACCAGTATAAAGGGAATTACAGTAATCAAATCTGGATGTAACAAAGGCATGGATACGTTTTTTTAAGATCCATAAGTGGTATATAGGGCTTGGGCTTAGAGATTAGACGTAATTGATAGAAACTAGATTTAACTACATATCAGACTCTACAAGTTTCAGTCAATGTGTTAAATGCTGAAGTTTGTGAAAGTACAATTAGGAAAAGACTGAGTAGGTATGGCATGTTGGAAGAGTTTCTGGACGAACGTCTCTTCTCTCAAAAAGAACATGGCACGTCAACACAAACGCCTCATACCAACTGTGAAGCATGGTGGTGGAGGGGTGATAATTTGGGCTTCGAGTCAACCATTAACTGCTCTGTACACCAAAGAGTCAAATGTGAGGCCATCTGGTTGATGGCTAAAGCCTGGCTGGCATAACTGAAACCTTCAGACATCCACCTGGTTGAATTTTGTGTCATGACCTTAGGAGAGCTGTGTATAAACAAATGGGCTATAATTTCTATGCAACAATGTGAGAGACTGGTAAGTGATTAATAATTAATCACTTATCAGACATTAATAATTATATCTCCATTAGTACCCTTTACATTATTGTTGCTAATTTTTCTACGATAAAATGAAATGAACACGTCCGATACAACTCACCATTTAGTTCAATGAAACAAGGACAAAGAAAAAGGAATACCCCCCTGTTTGTAATCAATCACCTGACTGCACTGAGTGTTATCAGCGTGAATATGGATATTTTCTTTTTCAGAATCAGAATACTTTATTAATCCCTAAAGAAGTTATGTGGGTTACAGTTGCTCCAAGACAGTAACAGTAACAGACTAAACTAATTAAATAATACAATATGTTAGAGTTTACAAATGTAAGAAATAGCACTAATATATAAAAATCACGCAATTATAAATCTCAAGAATATTACAGACTTCACGTGAGTGGGCATTTATCTGAGAGAAAAATTTAGATTACAAATGACATTTGAGACTGACCAAGAATCTGAATCTGAAAGCTGAGATTTGAAGTAATGTGGATGTAGTAGCAAAATCTTGGGACGAATACACCAAGAATAGTACATACAGTTTTGTTTATTTCAAAGCCAGTCACTGAAAGTGATCCTAAGATAGAAGCTATTACATGGTGTTTCAGCCTCCAGTTTTGACTGCCCCACTCTGTGGCTGCCACTTATTTTTCTGTATTAAGCTACATCTTTGAGCCTTTCCCTCTTTAGTCCTCCTGCACCTGACCTTTTCTTCTTCGTTTCTAAGGTCCTTGAATATTATCAGCAGAGAAACGGATACAGACATGTACGTGTGTTTTAGGAGTTCATACCCATACGTCAGTGCACTGAACTGTGACAAGAGTCTGCTAGGACATGAAGTCCAAAGTGGGACCAAGAGAGTTGCTGTTGTGCGGATTTTGAGAGGTTCTTGCTAATTTATTAACAGTCAAGTTGAGGAGGCCGAAACAAACCTCAGACATTTCCCAGATAAACTCACGCTCACCAACAAAAGTAACAGCATTCATATCAGCTTGTTTAAAGATGACATTGGTAGGATTGACATTTTGTTTAGCTAATCTCAAACTCTTTGCTGTCTTTAGTAACTATATACTATCACTAGTATAAAACCCTGAAACTGATACCATATCAGTTTTGTCCCGTCATTAGTTATGTCAAAGCCAGTGCACAATTGTTCCATTCTGAAAGGACACCATACTAGTTATAGTAGTAATAAATTCAAAATAGGTTTTAAATATGGGTACTAAGCATTAGTATGGTGTAATATGGTAAAAATATGTTACAAGTAATGCTTTTTTTAAGGTAATTGAAATGGAATGGTAGTTCTTGAACAACAGTTCAAATGTAATTTATGACTCTTTATGGCAGGACTGTACACCCCATCACAATAAATGGGGAAATCTAAAACTTATTTGGCCACCTATGGCACTATTTAGCAGATTGGATAAGAAATCAGTAAATATAATAAAGTTATAAAGTAAATAACTTTTGGTTTAGTTTTAGCAAATGTTGATTTTGATGAATAAATATGTATTGTTTTGTATTTTAAAAAAGTAATGGCAAAAACATATCGAGTACAGTTCTCCCCTCAAAAATAGAGGTTGGTCTTAGTGGAAAAAATAATTATGCCACTAGCACATGCATTATTAATCCCACCGTATGTGAGGATAAAACTGCTAGAGCAAACAGCATATTAATAGTCATGTGAGCTTCTCTCTACATATTAAGATGGTGTCGGTCATCAGGTCTGTGCTGCCCCGTGACCTACATTTGAGGAAACAAAGGGCTTATCAGCTAATGCTGTCAGCAGAGGTCGGGGGGGGGGAAAAAAATGATGACAACTAGAGACTCTCTCGAGTTTAGGACCACACCCTTTTCAGCAATATTCTGTGAATTCGCTTAGACCAACTTGGGTTTGGTACTCTCTGATATTATAGCAATGACTTAGTAGAGTGTTACTGCTAAAAGAGATGGCTGGATCCATGAGCGTAACCAGAGATTTGACAATCATCATCTTTGTCTTCTAGTCAGAAAGTTCACATGGGCATTTTGACCTCAAGTGACTGAAGTCAATAACAGCAGATGCATTTGTTTCAACGATGCAAGAGATACTCGTGTATTTATCGCTAGAGTGAAGAACTGAAGTTACAGTTCATTGCTTTTACGATTTTATTCACTAGACTTTTTTTTTTACTTGCAATCAATTACACTGATTGCAAGGTTGATGTGACCTCAGATGTACCTACACAGCGTAGGCTAATGTCTGCATGTTTTGGTGAGTCACACCAGTGGGCACAATGGAAACAGTTTCGAGATTGTTGATGTTTTCTTCTGGTTGTCACATTAAAAGTCTGATATGCTGTTTGATTTGCTATAGTTAAAAGAAACTGATGCTGGCATTTCAAATAGGCCTAAAAAAATCAGCTCCAAGCATCATAGTTTTTGAACAAAGTCTTTAAGATATAGTCATGTTTTGTTTTCACAGAAATTTGACAAGTTTCTTTTTCAAATAAGTACAAACTTGCTGGAATTAAGAGGGGTGGGGGGGACAAACAAACAGAAAAAGCATGGCACAGTGTCTGAGTTTGCAAAGTTGCATTTAAACAAATTACACAAATTCTGGAATTTGATGTCCACTGGACAGCAAGTCCAAAGTGGAGATGTTTGGCCATAATGCATAGTGCCATGTTTGGCAAAAACCAATCACAGCATATCAGCATAAACATCTCATACCAACTGACAGGGCTTGGACAACTTGCAGTTACTTAGTTGACCATGAATTTCTCTGTATACCAAATTATTTCAGAGTAAAATGCACGGTAATCTGTCCAACGGCTAAGGCTTGTCACAAATGGTGTTTGTTAAGTTAATTGTGCTAAATGTGGTTCAACAAGTCACTGAATCACGGGCATCCATATACTTAGTTTTTTACACAGAAGGACTGGAGCGAAGTTTCCTGCTTAGAGTTAAATTTTTGTCATTATGGGATTTTTCTCCCACAGAAGACCAGGAGTATTTAATCAGTACCATTTGTCTGTCTGTCTGTTTATTAGCAGTTTCCTCGAGCTCGAGGTGAAAATCATTTTAGTGAAAATCGGGTCAAAGTCACACCAAATGTGACAATCAGTTAAAACTTTATATTGTCTGCAAGGTCTTTAAACTTCACAAAAATATACTAGGCCTTTAAGACTACCTAGGTTGGCTAATCCTTTGAAGTTGATCTTCATTGTTAGGGCCCAAGGTAAAAGTTGACCTTAACATAAATTTGAAGGAAACCATATCGGGTAAAATATCATGTAAAAGGGCATGGGCTTAGCTGTATGCTACACTTGTTATTTTTTTAATCCATCGTCCTGTGATGTCACATTAAAGACATAACGTTTCCAAAATCACACACTGAATTGAATAGAATAGAATAGAATTCAACTTTATTGTCATTGCACATGCACA
>NW_024582669.1:397309-444785 GCF_018398535.1 Haplochromis burtoni
CGAATATATCTTAAAATCTCAAGTTTTTATAGCTTATAGAAGCCAAAGATTTCAGCCAATCCTCCTCCAATCATATGGATAAACATAATAACATTTTAGTTATGTAATGCTTCGAGGTCAGGGTCACACAAATTAGGAAAAAAACTTTAGTTTCCATTGGATCATCTCCGAACATTAAAGGAATATATTAGTGATTGGGAGACATAGGCACTTTCTTTCTTTGAACTCTTTAAAACATCAATAGAACAGAACATTGACACAAAATCATTAATATACTACACTAGACTTCTGTGTTAATAATACTGATGTCAGCACAAATCATCTGTGAAAATAATGCATATGCCATTATTTGGGATTTTCATATTATCAATGCTGATATTACCTTAAAACATCATCAGGTTTTCGAATACCCCTGTTAAACTTCATCCTAACCAGTGTAGTTTTTTTTTTCTTTCTTTGGTGTATACCTTTCAATTTTTAATGGAAAATCCATTTTATTGCCTTGCGATTGGCATTGTGGTATTTAAGTTATAGCTGTAAAACCGTATAGGACGAACAGTTTAGTAATGGAATGGTTACTAAAAAGTCTACATAAAAATGCAGAAAAATGATGTGTGAATTATATCAGGCAACTATTCTCCAAATGTGTTTTTTTTTTTTTTTTTTTTTTTTTTTTGTTGTTGTTCATTTAATAAGCAAAAAAAAAGTTATATAACAATACATTTTCGGGATAATACTGATGAAAGGACTGTCAGAAAAGTTCCTGTTCTGATTTCATAGGTCATTAATTGTAAAAAACAAAAGTCTTTGTCGATCACATTGCGTTATTTGTGTGTCCTGATCTTAACAAACACCAACAAAAATGGATAAAGACGGAGTATTAAAGGTCACGGTGTAAAATGTTTTTGCACCTGGAGGGCAGTGTGATGTAACTGTGACCACAACAAACTGGGTACACCATCAGCTTTGAAGCAGCAAACAGTTTTTACGTCTTTTTGTTCTCTTATTTTAATCTTTATGACCTGGATCTAAGTAATACAAGGAGAGCATTTAGGCCTTTAGTCTTCTCATCTGCGTGCATTCAAGTCTGTGTTTACAAAGCCTTTAAGCATATCAGCTGAATCCTTTTTGGTGACATTATTGGGGTGATATAATAGTCGTCCTCTTGCGCCTGTGGCGTGATCTCATTAGACTTTAAACTAGTACAAAAAGTATCCTTCATTGTTACTGTTACTATTTTCTATCCTGTAAAACAGGGGTGCCCAATCCCGGTCCTCGAGAGCTACCGTCCTGCAGCTTTTAGATGCATCCTTCTTCCCACACACCCGAATCAAATGAATGGCTTGTTATCAGGCCTTTGCCAAACATGATGGCATACTGAAGAGGTAATCAAACCATTTGATTCAGCTGTGTTGGAGTAGGGATGCATCTAAAAGCTGCAGGATAGTAGCTCTCGAGGACTGGGATTGGGCAGCCCTGCTGTAAAATAAATAGAATAATTAGCCACGAATTAATAGTCTCAACTACTAAAAGATTAGAGCAACATATAATTACTGTAGAGGTGTTTGAACCTACTTAGATAGACAGTGGGGGAAAAGTATTTGACCCCTGGTGAATTTATGATTTTTACCATTTACAAAGCGGTCTGTAATTTTTAATAGACGTTTTGTTTGTTTGTTTGTTTGTTACCTAAATAATGTAGATTCTTGTGACAGAAATAAGTCTTTGATTTACAGCTTGGTGGAATAAGCACATCTGTCAGACATTCTTGTAGCTGGTCACCAAGTTTCCATACTTCTCAATGGGAATTTTTACAGATATCTGAAGTTTCAGCTCTCTCAGTAGATTTTCTGTTGACTTAAAGTCCAGAGACCAGCTAGGCCAACTGCATGAACTTAATCTGGATGGACCTACCTGTGATTCATTTTTAATGTCCTAACTGAGTGAAGAAGGTTTTCTTTCAAGACTTTTCAATATCTTCCTCAGTGCATTCATACTCAGTGTTGGTCAAGTTACTTGAAAAAGTAATCAGTAACTAATTACTGATTACTTCCCCCAAAAGTAATCCCGTTACTTTAATGATTACTTATTTTCAAAAGTAATTAATTACTTAGTTACTTAGTTACTTTTTAAAAACACGATTTACAACCTGAAGAGGTGATAAAGTGATAGATCTGTCAGCCCAATTCTACTTTTTCTGCATAATCCATCATACAAAATGTAATCAAATGGAAAAGTCTCTTTTTAAAACTTGTTTTATTAGTTTTAAGCTTTTTAACTTTATGCATCAAGCAAAAATTTAATTATATGCAAGATTCTCTGACTGGAAGAAATTAGTTTAACACTTAAACCTATTTTCTGCACATTCCAGAACATAAAATAAAATATTTTTTGTTTTTACACTCAGTCTTTCAAATAGATGCAAGTAAAACACAGCAGAAAATAAATAAAATCAAAGACTAGCGGTCCTGTTGTTCTATTTTCACCTGTATAGCAGTAGTGGCGTAGGCGGAGGTGTGCTCTGGTACAGGTGTGCTGCAGCGGTCAGTTGAAGAATCCGCGAGTTTCTCTGTGAATTTCCCATTACGTCATTGCGCACTCGGAGCTTGTTTAGGGGGGGGGTTTCGGTGTAAAAAGAAGTTTTCTTCCCACGCACAACGGACACTAATGTTTTTGTCACTTTTTATGGAATCAAACTCAAAGTAAGGTCAGTACTTCCACGCTTTAAACGCTGCACGCTCATACTCTCTCCCACAATCGATATGTTATCCATTGTTGCACAGCTGTTGTCACGAACGTCGCACTCGCTTACGTCACTGTCATGAGACATTCTCGCAAAAATATCACGGTTTTAGTAACGCAGCGTTCCTACAGGAAAGTAACGGCAATCTAATTACCGTTTTTGCAATAGTAATCCCTTACTTTACTCGTTACTGTAATCTGATTACTTTTTTCAAGTAACGCGTTACTGCCCATCTTTGTTCATACTTAACCAATGTAGCATTGTATCTAACCACTAATCAGAGACTGGGTTTTTAAAGTGTATCTTTGATCAATTTGTTGCTAGCAGCCTGCAAAAAGGCGTCATTTGTTTGCATTGTTTTTTTTGTTATTCATCTGCTGGGGGCAATAAATGATCACACAGAATAACATTATAAGTGATTCAAACTATGTTCAGTCTTATCTCAATCTTACAGGACTCCAGAAATCTATCCGTATGTGTAAGTTTAGTTTGCTTCATGTATTCTGTCCTGGCAGACAATTAATCAAATATTCACCAGTTTGTGTGTATCCATGTGTCCTGTCCATGTTCTTGTTCTCGTTCTCCTCATTACTCCAGGACGGCACACATCCACGCATTAATGTACTTGGCTGAGTCTGTGTGCAGGTTGTTCTCCATTACATGTCTTTTAATACAGTGTACAACACACACAGACACACAAATGCAAAAAACTTTCAGCTTCTTATGAGGCTAAAGTTCAAGGTGACATTCTGTCATTATAACCTCCATGCACGTAGATTCTGCTTGGAGTTCTGTTGCTAGTATGTTGCAGAGGGTGTCTTGAGGTAATATTCAGTTGGGGCTACTTTTAACTATGTTTTCCCATTTCAGCTCCTTAGACATGGTTCCATCTATCTGTTGTCCTGACTTGAAGTCCAATCAAGTGCCTGTATCTCAGATTTAAGTGGGCTGATGGGGATGCAGGTGTAGCCTGTTACCTAAGCCTTGATTGAATTTGTGCTGAAGAGCTGCTAGTTCTCCCAGTGTGGCGCCACTGCCTGTACTCTCCTCATCTGTGCCTGCTGTTAGTTTCAGCGCTTGATTGATGATTTGATAGCAACATCAGTAGTCTGCATACAGAACACCTGAATATTTTTAGCATACGCCATCACCCAGTGAATGGTTGCAAATCAGGCTGAACGAGGCTTAGAGGCCCACTGCCTGATCAGAAGAGAGTGTACTAACATAAATGGCCTGCTAATATGGATGATGGAGGTATGCTTGTTGGGTTTGAGATTACTAAGAATTAGCTAAGCTAATCGGTTTTTTTTTTTCCATGATAGTTACAGTAGATAGAATAATTTATAGTCCTAACCTAAACCTAAAATAACCAAATAATTTTAAATAAAGACCTAATATTTATTAAATTAAATTACTAAAACTTAAATAATACATATGAAGTATATAATCCATGTGTCTAGCAAAAGGATTTGCTCTACTGTCAATCCCTCCAAGCCACAAATGTAGAAATTTTAGCCCTTTATAGTGATAGATTTTTATGTACATTGACGTGAATCGTATCAATGAAAACTTGCACAAACTGCCATGAGACTGTGGGGTTTTTTTGTTTTTTTCTTTATACAAAGTCGTCATTTTATTTTTTTCCAGTGAAAGTCATGATTATTCTCTTTTGGCATGGACATGGACAGCGAGAGAAACCGTGGTCAATTAGTTACTGCTGTTACTTGTTTGAAGTCTGCTCCCTGGGGAGCATGTGTAGTTGGTGCATTGTAACATCCAAACAGCAGTGCATTCAGTGCAATTTCATCTATAGTGTTTTATCGTCCTTGTGCTAGTAGTGACTTTTTCCTTGTTAAAGTTTACTTTGGATTTTTTAGGTCAATGTAGAGGGAAAGACACAGTAGAACCCAACTCAACCCCAAAAAACCCAACATGTCTTTATAAGATGGTTTAACCTCGACCCGAACTCTTCTACGACATGCATTTTTAATTTCTCTTTGATATTTGGGCATATTGGGGCCCGATGAATGTAAAAATAAAGAATTGCCAGATTTTTTTTTTTCTTACCTTATTTTTGTTTTTAAGAAAAATAAGAGCCATATATGAGGATATTCGTTCAAAGTTTTGATAGAACAGCAGCAGTATAATGTCCTCGTAAGTGGATATCAGGCCCATCTAGAGCACTGGTCACTCTTCTGTATAAAGTTGCTTCAGTTCATTGAGGTTCGCAGGCATTTGTTTATACCATCTGATTTGGGTTTTGCAACACATCGTTCTTTTTGTGAGCTATTTAGACCTTTCTTTGATAATGTGCATGGATCATTGTTGCTTTACCTATTGGACAGATGGCTTCACATTGGACTGCACAGTGTTTTTGGTATACAAAGGAGTTCATGTTACTGTGGCTGCAAAATAAGTCCAAATTATTATTATACCTCCACCAACGTGCTTGACAGTTGGTTTGAGGTGTTTGTGCTGATATGCTGTATTGTGTATTATGTGTATTATGGGCAGTCATGGCCACTTTGGTCTTATCTGTCCAAAAGACATTGTTTGTGAAGTTTTTTGTCCTCCTGACAAACAAGCCATACTTGTTCAGTCTTTTTCTAATTGTACTGTCATGAATTGAATCTTTCCTATTGAATAAACTTTTGATCATTTTTAAAAAAAAAGTGATGCACTAGTATATAAAACTTCAATATTTAAAGACGGTATCCATTCTTTTTCACATTAATGTATAAAGTATAATAACATGGATTAGCCTGAGTCATCTGGTATATTTAGCAGAAAGTAATAAAACTCTTAATATCAATGACTAAGAATTTCATTGGTCACAAAATGTCCTCCTCTCTTAGGTGAGTACACTCTCTACCTCTTTTGAACCCATCTCTGTACTTATGCATTTTATTTATATTCAGTTGGAGCTTAAACTGTAGTTTTATCAGGGACACTTGACTGGTTACATAATGTTTCCTCTCTTATTTTTGACATCACCTAGTTCTGGCATTACCAGGTTGTCATGACTTTTTCCTATGATTTTCTGTCAACTCTGGAAAAACCTATAATAGAGATATAATGGACACATGTAGGGAGGCAGATATGCTTACGTAACATTAGATGTACATGGAAACCTGCCTGAATGACTTGCTGAAAGACTAGATTCAGGAGAATGAGTGCTAGCACAGAAGCTAATTTATTATTAATTGACCAAATAGTTATTAGCAATTTTATTTTAGGTGTAATTACTTCTCGTTTATATCTGTATATTCGACTTTTTTGGCCTACACACATTGTTAAATGCATTTTCAACATCCAAAGTTGGAGCAACATCATGTTAAGCTTTATTAGTTAGCTACATTTAGCTGGAATCTTTTAGGATCTGCCCATATAGCGCAGCATTTTCTGTTTGTGTTTCCACTGATAGTTTAGCACAGTCTAGCAGGGGCTGTAGTCTGGTGTAGTGGTGTAGGTAGGGTTGCCAACAACTATCAAATAAGAGACCCTCTGGCATGCCAGAAGCACAATGCACAGAAAGCTGGGCATAGTGTAAATAAGTGCTGTTTGTTCATGCAGCCCATGAGTGACCCTAGAAAATTTGCAAGTAGGTGTTTTTTGCCAACTGGTCAGGAAATTTTTTCTCTAGTGACCAATTCAGGATGACATTTGAGCAAGTATATGACACTGGCAGTAAAGCAGAAGATGACCTCTTTTATAGGTTATTCATCCCAAAATTGAGGTGCTAGAATGAGTCAGTTTATTATGTGATACAAGGAATTGTGAAGCTGATGGGGCGCTCTCACCAGCATATAAAAAAATGTTTTCTTATTTTTGTATTGAGCACACATCCTGTCTTTATTTTTTATTTTTTTAGATCAGTGCCACTTACTTTGAGTCTCAAAAAGAACCATTGTGAATTGGTAAAATAATATGTTGATGTGTTTGTAAAATGCATTGCGTCATCATTTCAACACAAACCTGCTATCTGCAGACCTAATCATTATTTATTCCCCCCACTGTTGCTATGATTGTTCAGTTTCATTCCAGCTCGCTGTGTGCTAATGTCCATGTGGGGCAGACTGCAATGCAAACTGTGGACGTAACCATACATCTTAGTCAAAGTACATCAGCTGCTGGCTCTTAATTACATAGCAGTTGAACTCTGTTAGGAGGCAGAAGAAAAACGAAAGAAAGGAAAAGGAAATGTCAGCATACGGCTTGCTGAAGGCTGGGATTTAAAAAACAAAACAGACGACATTTCACCTCACCTTTATATTTATGTTCCTCCTCTTTTTTCCTACCTTGCCGCTGCTGAACATAGAAAAGCTGTTGCCATGGTAACATTTGTCCCTGTGGGATTCATTTTTGTTGTTTTTGGGGTTGTTTTTTTTTTTTTTTACAGTCATTATGCATTTCCTTAGCCCACTGTCAGGTGGTAATTTTAAGTTTTTCAGTCATTCAGTCATTGCTAATGCCACTGAAATGTTCACCGTATGGACAGATGGGTTAAACGCCTTTTGTGCTGCATAAATGGGTAGGATGTGACTATTTTCCATTCTCTTTTTTTGGGAGAGAAGTGTGTTTTGGAAAATGCAACTGTGACCAGTTAGATAAGATTCTATGGCGTCACTCCCTGCTGGATATGCACGGTACTATATAAAGAGCTTAAAAAAAATAAACACTTATCAATAGCCAGCAAGAGAATACAGCTGTGTGGAAATGCACCAGCTGTTTCAGAGGTGAACAAATAAACTTGAACAAATAATCGCTTCAGGGCAGAACAACATATGCAAACAAACAGCACTCTTCTGTCTCTATCACGGGCACAATATTTCCAAACTGTAGACAAAAGTCATGATATTTAGCTATTTAAGGCTCAAAGCCAGATACCAAAAGCAAACAAGATCTCTCTGTCTCTATACGAGAAACTGCTGTGGTAGCCAAAGAATCCTGTTTTATTCTTTTTCTTTTGGCTTCTTTTGGCTGCTCTTTAGCGATTGACACAGCAGTGTATCTGCCTCTGTCTCGTCCATCCCTTGCATCCTCTTATGTCACACCAACCGTCTACATGTCCTCTTTCACAACATCAATGAACCCTCTCTGTGGCCTTCTTTTCCTCCTGCCTGACGGCTCCATCTCCAGCATCCTTTGTCTAGTATAGCCGCTATTCTTCCTCTCTACATGTCCAGACCGTCTCAGCTTCACCTCTCTAACTTTGTCTCCAAACAGCTCAACCTGAACTGTCCGTCTGATATTCTTATCCTGTCCATCCTTGACACTTCCAGTGAAAATCGTATTCATTTTTGAAAACTTCATTAAAATGCAGATAAAGGCAGCACTTTTGAGACTTCACAAAAGTATATGCAAATTGACCAGGAGACCATTTTCAGTATTTTGTCAAGAGCATTCTGATTTTTCATGGCCAGTAAAGCCAATGTTTTCATGTGCACGTATTGTTGTTGCATACATAATACTGTAAAAAAACAAACAAACAAAAAAAACAAAACTGTTGTGATAATGACCTAGATGTTTCAGGCATAGAATGAACAGGATTTTGCATGGAGCTTATTTTCTTGGTTGAATGTTGCTTGTAGATGGACTATAAAGTATGCTTGCTTGGTAAAACTGGTGTAACCCATTCCCTCACTGACCTGGGACTGCAGAAAAATGGCTTCAGTGGCTTCAGGACCTCCTGTTCGATCTACTCATGAATACAGATGAATCCTTCAGGTGGCTTTTAGTAAACTCCAAATGGGCTGTCATGTGTCTTTTATTAAGGAATAGCTTCTCTCTGGCCACTCTACCATGCAGAACTGATTGGTGGAGTGCTGCAGAAATGATTTTCTTTCTGGAAGGTTGTCCTCGCTCCACATAGCAATGCTGGAGCTCTGCCAAACTTGAGTTTAAAAAGTTGAGCTTTGAGGGTTTTTTAGACTGACATAGTGTGACAAACAATCATTAACTTTCAGTTTTTTAATGCAGTTTAATTGGATATTTATGGTAAACACCGTTGTCATTGTCTTCCTGTTGTCAGGTGGCGAGATGGGAGCATCGTACACGAAGACTCTCTGGGCTCTTTGGTAGCCCCTACCTGGCCTGTTGCTGCTTGGGCTTCGTCATTATACTGCTAAACATTTACCGCAGCCACAGGTGAGGAACACTCTTTTATCCATAACAAAATATGGTTTGTTATTCTCCTCATCCAGTCCAACAATTTTAAATTTGTACGTCACCTTTGATTGAAAGAAAGCCTTGGTTCTCATAACATTGGATGACAGGCCTTCACCAGTCCAGTGGTCACTGGACATCATTGGACATATAAGCCTGCATGAATTTGTCCCCTTTTACACTCTTTGTTTCTGTTTCTTCTTCTGTTTCGTCCCACCTCTGTGCCTTCTTTTTCTGCTTTCTCCATAGCTCCTTTTTCCTTCCTCCTTGCTCTTTATCTGTGCCCACGGTTCTGTATGTGGCAGTATCACCCCACGCTTTACCACTTCCTATATGGTGTTCATACATCCACACCTCCCCCTGTGGGTCAAAATGATGACAAAGGATTCTCAACAAAGCCACACACAGACTGTATGTCAATGCAACAACAAGCCTTTTTTCCCCTCTCTCAAAGGATCTGTGTGATGTCTGCTGCTGGGCAACAAACATTTTGGGAACAGGCTGGTCCAAAGAGATAAATTGTCTTGCCAGTTTTCTCTTGTGCTCAGGAAGAGAATCTTTATCAACTCACCATGCATTCTGAGTAGCTAAATATAGCTGTGGGACAAAGCGATTTATTCACTCACTCATTCATTCACAAGAAGAGAAAATGTGAATTAGGTGATTAAATGCTGTAATAAACTTGGATGTAGTCATATAAGGCTGCAAACAAGGATACTGAATAGGAAGCTGTGGTTCCATGTCTTGTCAGAGGAAAAAAGGCAAGACTTCTCGATGTCCTTTGGAGAGACGAGTTAAAGTGAAAATGTTTGGGAAAATCCATGTTTGATGAAAACCAAACAAAGCAAACCCAAACATTATGGCTAATGGGTAAATTTTCTCATTTCAGTGCAGCTAGCCAACAGTGTTTTAGTTTAAGTGTCCTTGTTTTTCACTGAGTCAGCAGGTCTGTCACTGCTTAGCTAACATAACTTAAGTCTATTAGCAGCAACCGACGAGCCAGCCCAGTGACTCTAACTTTGAAGACTTATATCTTAGATCCTGCTTCACAGACAGAGTGAGAACTGTGACACTTTCAGCATAGGGCTTGATGGTGTAAATTGGCCTTAATACATGTACTGTTTCATGTCCACTTTAAGAGGGTTGTGCATAAATAAACACTTGCAAACTGCAATTAACTGAAGCAACACATAATGAAGAAATATAGAATCCTATGAATACTTTTCTCTTCACAACTATATACACTGATAGTACCGTAAGTTTGCGGGCCATGAAGTTAAATGTTAGCATGTTCACTTCTTAATAGTACAATTAGAAAGGACCCTTAGGTTTAGCCCACACAGTCTGTAAATTTAGCTAATTATATTTAAAACCAAATATATCCCTGACAAAGCAATTATTAGAGCGCATTTATTTAGAAATCTTTATCGTGAGGTTCGTGTAAATTGGTGCAGCAAACCTAGATACAACAAAGCCTGTCAGCTTTTTCAGTCAAACACCTTGAACTTCACTGCATCATGTACATGTAGCTGTGTAAAGGTGCAGGTTTCATATCCCTCCATGTGTCACTGCTGCTGCTTGCTTCAACTCCTACACGCCCCAACATCCACCTGTTATCTGAATGGATAATTACTCATCAACTATTTTCTTTGTTAGGAATAAACTTGACATTGTAAGGGAAACAAGCTATCCAAATCTACCTGATCCTGTGTACAAAATGCATCATTCATGTATCATGAATTAAAGGTGATTGGCCAGATTCTTTGGAAAGCTAAGTTCAGTTTCACTAGTCACACCCGTGCCTGATTACTGCTAAACATGAATCAAGAAATCGCTTGCATAGAAACTGTCTGACAAAGTGAATTGGGCTAATAGATCTAAAAAAGTAACACATTACACTGTGATATAAAGACATAGCCAAGAAAGTCTTTTACATCTATCAGTGCAGAGTTACAAAGCTATCACTAAGATTTTCTGACTCCAGTGAATCACAGTGATTGCCATTATCGACAAACAGAGAAACCTTCCCAGAAATGGCCGACCTACCAACATTACACAAATAGCGCATCAATCACTCAACCAGGAGGTCTCAGAATAACCCCGAAAAACATCTAAAGAACTCCAGACCTCACTTGCCTCCATTAAGGTCAGAGTTCATGATTCACCAATAAGACAGAGGCTGGGCAAAAGTGGGATCCGTGGGAGAGTCCAAGGAGAAAACCACTGGTGATCAAAAAGAGTACACATTTGCCGAAAAAGCTCCCCAAACATCTTGATGATCCCCAGAGCCTTTAGGAAAATATTCTATGGACTGACGAGAGCAAAGTTGAACTTTTTGGAACGTTTGAGTTCCGTTACATTTATCATAAATATGAACACGCATTGCCGGCAATAAGTCGGACTCGTTCCCGGTGGGTGATGGGCTCCGCCAGGGCTGCCCTTTGTCTCCGGTTCTGTTCATAATTTTTATGGACAGGATTTCTAGGCGCAGCCAAGTGGCGGAGGGCTTTCGCTTTGGTGGCCTCAGAATCTCATCTCTGATTTTTGCGGATGATGTGGTTCTGTTGGCTTCATCGGGTGAGGGCCTCCAGCTCGCACTGGAACGGTTCGCAGCCGAGTGTGACGCAGCGGGAATGAGGATCAGCACCTCCAAATCTGAGGCCATGGTTCTCAGCCGGAAAAGGGTGGAGTGCCCACTCCGGGTCGGGGATGAGTTCCTGCCCCAAGTGGAGGAGTTCAAGTATCTCGGGGTCTTGTTCGCGAGTGATGGGAGAAGGGAGCCGGAGATCGACAGACGGATTGGGGCTGCGGCTGCAGTAATGCGGACGCTGCACCGGTCAGTCGTGGTGAAGAGGGAGCTGAGTGTAAAAGCGAAGCTCTCAATTTACCGGTCGATCTACGTCCCTACCCTCACCTATGGCCACGAGCTGTGGGTAGTGACCGAAAGAACGAGATCGCGGATACAAGCGGCGAAATGAGCTTCCTCCGAAGGGTGGCTGGCCTCTCCCTTAGAGATAGGGTGAGAAGTTCGGCCATCCGGGAGGGGCTCAGAGTAGAGCAGCTGCTGCTCCACATCGAAAGGAGCCAGCTGAGGTGGTTCGGGCATCTGGCAAGGATGCCCCCTGGGCGCCTCCTGGGCGAGGTGTTCCAGGCATGTCCCACCGGGAGGAGGCCCCGGGGCAGACCCAGGACACGCTGGAGAGATTATATCTCTCGGCTGGCCTGGGAACGCCTTGGTATTCCCCCGGACAAGCTGGAGGAGGTGGCTGGGGAGAGGGAGGTCTGGACCTCTTTGCTTAGGCTGCTACCCCCGCGACCCGACCTCGGATAAGCGATGAAGATGGATGGATGGATGAACACATCATTTCATTTTTTAAAAAAGCATTATACCAACAATTGTGGCACCAGCATAGTACTGGTAGTGTGATGATCTGGAACTGCTTTGCTGTTTTGGGACGACCTGCCATAATTGATGGAACTATGAATTCTGCTCTCCACCAGAAAATCCTGGTGAAAGTCTGTCCAGTAGTTTCTGCACAGAAGCTGAAGCACAAAGTGTGAACTTAAATGCAATTAAGATTCTTTAGAATTACCTTAAACAGGCCGTTCATGATTGCAAAAATCTCCAGTGTACCATATTTCCCGGACTACAAAGCGCACCTGAATATTAGCCGCACAAGCTAAAATCAGGGGAAAATCCTGTTTTGTACATACATTAGCCGCACCTGACTAAAAGCCGCAGGTGTTTCAATGTTGACTTATCATATGTAAGAGAATATGCACAAAGGGAATTGTCAGGAAAGAGATGGCTGTTTGGAGACACACCCCTTTTATTAATATTTTGAAAAACAAGTTATGGGTACATATTTGCATAACTTTTTAGGTATATGTACAAGTAGCGGTAATTACAAGTACGAAACATGTACTGTGCTTCATAAATGAGTAACAAATGTAGTACATAACAATAACCTACAGCACACCAGAAAAATAGATTCGGACTACCTTTTAGGCTCAGGTGCAGTGACACGGCTTTAACAAGAAGAAAAGTCAGTCATTCACCACCATCTTTCTCTTCTTCCTGCGCACTAAAACCACCAAAGTCCTCTTCTCCAGTGTCGGAACGAACAGGCTCAGGATGGCTACGTCATCCACTCTCAGCTTCTTTCCTTCGTTGTCACTTCAAAACCAAAGAAATCCTCGTTGTCAGTGTCAGAGTCGAACACCCTCTGAAGGGCCGTGGCGGTGTCCTCCTCTCCATCATGCAGCAGTCCAGCCCTTCGAAATCCGTTGGTGATCATGGATGTTTTCACACTTTTCCACGCTGTCAGAATCCAATGGTGGAGTTGAGCATAACTTGCTTTTCGCAAGTTTATTGCCGCTCGTCATCCATGACTCCCGCTGAACGCGTAGCGTTAATTTGAAGTTTGTTTTTCGCACTACTTGTACAGCACTATGTTGCCAGGCGGATGGACACATGACCAACATAACACTCTTGAACCCCGATACTGTGTGTCTGATCACATGCCCTTCCACCAGGCAACGTAGTGCCGTACAACAGCGGAACAAACAAAACAAATCCTCTTACGATATCACAAAAATCATGGACAATCCATAGAAAAGCCGCACCTGACTAAAAGCCGCAGGGTTCAGAGCTTGTGCAAAAAGTAGCGGCTTATAGCCCGACAATTACGGTAGCTGAAGTGCCAGTTATCTCAAACACTTGATTGCAATTTTTTCGCCAAGGGTGGCACAACCAGTTATTAGGTTGAAGGGCAATCGGTTTTTCATATAGAACGTTGGTAGGTTTGGACAACCTTTTCCATTCCCTTAATAAATGATTTAAAAACTGCATTTTGTATTTACTCAGGTTATCTCTGTATAATATCAAATTTCTTTGATGATCCGAAACAGTTAAATTTGACAGATATTCAAAAAAATTGATTTTTGTGCGCATTTAGAGGGCAGCACACAGAGGACTCTGCTGTAAACATTTGAAAATAAATAAAGGTGAAGTGGTAGCTTTATATATGCATCCTGAACCAGAACTATTTATCAAAACAAATTTGTTCAATTCAAAAATGAATTCGATGAAGTCGCTGGTTGAACTTAAGTGAGTCAGTTGTTGGGCTTGCAGGCAGCACTTCTGATGAGCGCTGCACATGTGAAAGTCAATAAAATATATTTGAGCAGGAATGCTTTTAGTGTCTGTCCTGTACGGTAATGACTAAGTGAAACACTGAATCCTTGGAAAGTTGGAAAATGTTTTTTTTATTTAGTATTTTTTTCTGACAAATTATTTATCCTCTTTTTGTACTTGCTTGCAAATTCTGAAGCATGATTTTCTTGATTATTGAAATAAACCTTTCTTGAAGGTCACATTTCTAATAATTGGGTATATACAGTCTATTGCATAATGTTTTCTGCAGTTTCAACAAAAACCTTTTAGAGTCTTATGCTAGGTTGGATTTGGGAATTACAAATCTCTAGACAACATGCAGCAGATCTGGGGGATATAACAGTTAGGGAGTCAACTTGCATAGCCCCATACAAATGATTGCACTTTTTATTGAAACTGCATGGTTGCAGCTACCAGCATAAAAGTCTTTAACTTTTAATCAGTGTAACCTGATTATAAAAATGAGGCAAACAAGTTTAGCTGCTCTACTTATTACAAATAGCTGTGCCAACCAACTGTACCACTTTCAATTGCATGGCGATTGCACAGGTAGCCTTCTTGGAGGCAACCTGTCTCCAAGCAGTCGTAATCTCCCTCACATTAACGGTCTCCGTTAGACACTCTCATTCTCAGACAGATTGGCAAAGGTTTGCATTTAATTACTGTCTAATCTATAAACCCAGACGGATTGTGAACACATTGCAATCAGTCCAAGTCAGTCTGTAGGTCTGTGATGTGTCTCTCTGCAATATGGGACTTGAGTCAACCTTTGCTTTTATATTGGAGTATAACCAAAGTACAACCAGGTGGCAAAGGTTCCCAAGCACCAATGTCATTTTGTGTCTATGTCACTAGATGTAGATGAATTTCTGATTTAAAATCTTTAAGCTTCTGGCCGGACTCTGAGTGTAAGTAGTTAATATGTGCTTCTGTTAAATTATGAATGTCTATGCATGCAGACAGTAAAAGACTTGAGATCTTTGTGGATTTGTCACAGTTAATCGCTGTATTATCATAAACAGATTGCATGTAATTGCCAACTTGGTGGAATTTCTTAACAAACTGATGATCCACTAAAGGTGGTTTGACTTTGAGTGATCACTGACCTTGTTCCCATCTTCAAACCAACCACTTCAGTCGCAACAACAGTGGAGTCCAAGTTAACTGCACAGTTTCATTAATTTTGGCCATAGCAAAGTCTCTAACCATTACTTTCGTAGTGTGAATGTAGTATTAAGGTCCTCAGTTAAATAAAGGTGTTGTTTGTTACATCTGGGGTTTTTTGCTGTTCTGTTTTTTTTCTTTTTCTTTTTCTAGTCAGGACTCTTTAATATTATTAAACACAAAAATAAAGACCTATTCTGGTATTTATATAATGGCAGTTAAACCAGTAAAATCATTTTAAAAATCATTAAAAACCATCTGTTTTGTAGAAGAGTTTATTATTTGACCGATGATGAAACCACAACAGTGTCACGCCGGTGCTCCAAAATAAACTTTGTGAGGGAAATCAGTGGGACTTTAATTTAACAAAATTGCTGCAGAAATGTGTAGAATAGCAAAACACCACAAGTAAAATAGATGAGGTTGAATGACATATTCACCCAGTGAAAAACTTGATTTAGGCACAGCGCTAATTACCATAGTAACAAAGTAACAAAGACAGAGTAAAGCTGTTAGTGAGCAGACATAAACATTAATGAATGTTGGGTTTGGTTTTTTTTGTTTATCAATCAAAGTGACTCATTACCCATGTATTTGGCACGTGGGTCAATTCAAGCCCACTAAGTCAGATAATATATTATTCATTGTTTATGACAAAATAATCTTTCCTTGAGTGAGAGCACGATGGCATGACCTGTAGAAAAGGTCTAGCTGCCTGGTAGTTGAAACAGGACATTTTAATCTTTGTGGTATGTGTTCTAACCATGCATCCATTTGTTCACCTTGAATGTACCGTTTCTATTTTTAGAGTTGAAGACATCAGTGCCCTGCTTGCTTTTTCTACCAATGCTACAGCCTCATTTCTCAACTAAAAGCTTACATTTACTAGTTCTGCTGCTGTTCATATAAAAACTTTATCTTACCAAAAAACATTTGTATTTATATTGTCTCTCAGCATGCCATGAAGAGTGATGAAGTCAAAGTACTATACAAGACACATCTCCTGGATGCACTGGTACGCATCTTCAGTGATGTATCCTGTGGTCATCAGGTGTTTCGGGTCTCACAACATCATACACCCTCACCCAGGCTCACAGCCTTGATGGCCCTCTTCTTGGCTGCCCCAGCCACACCCAGCCGGCCTAGGACTCTGCAGAGTGATCGTCCTGCAAAGCCCCTACAACCCACTTCTATGGGCTCATAGAAAGTCTCTCAGCCCCTTCCCCTGTCTCCTGCACTAGTTCCTGGTACTTTGCACGTTTCCTTTCATTGGCCTCCTCGATCCGCTCTTCCCAGGGCACTGTGAGTTCCAGCATGATCAGCTGTTTTGAGACCTCAGAAATAATGATCATGTCAATATAGTAGTACACATTGTGTTTTTAGTTTTCAGCAGAATCACTGTGCTTATTGGTTGTTTATGACAGCGGTCCCAAACCCCCAGGCCACAGACCGGTACTTGTCCGTGAGTTGTTTGGTAGCGGGCCGCAAGAGTTGAGGCTTGGGTGTGAAAGTTATGGTTTTCTTGGTTTTACTTCTTTTTTATTGTTTGTTTTTTTTATAATTTTTAGTGTTAACTTGGTTTCCCTGGGTGTTTTCCTGTGTGTTATGAATAAATCTTCTTTTTTTGGTACAATACTGGTTTTATTTTGTTGTATTTATTCGTGAGGCCAGTCCGTGACAATATTGTCGGACATAAACCGGTCTGTAGGGCAAAAAAGGCTGGGGACCGCTGGTTTATGAGACTACCGTGGCTGTGTTCTGATCTGCTGCTCGGCCAGTTCAGCAGATTTGTCCTCTGCAGGAAAGCGCAAATAGAAACATGCAATTCTGCTCTGCTCACCACAGCAGATACAATGGTCCTCTGTGGAAAAACAACAAAAAACCCACCTAAAACATTATTACTGTTTTCAGTCCCAGCTAACAGACACACTGACCAATTGACCTTAAAGCCTCTTTGTTGTGCTGCTAAATTGTCCTCCTAAATGACTTGCTTACAGTGCTAATGACCTGATTGGCAGCTACGCCTTTTTATAGCTCTGTCAGACCAAAATATAACTATTTGACAGGCATGCAGGATATCAAGGGAGTTTATTTTTATCTGCCAACCATACAGCACTGATGCTCTCCACTGATTAGGCTTAATGATAAACCTTTAGGGAAAGCTTTAATAAGTCAATTTTGTAATTAACTGTCTATGTTTATCTTTCCTGCTATTAACACAGAGTCGAGAGCAAATGACAGATTTAGAAGTACTAAATATAAAAGGGTTACACATTCAGTCGTACAAATTGCTCTGAATTTGTAACAAGAATATATCAAAAATCCATGTATATAAATATGATTAATGTTTGGAAAAGGTTGGCAGCAGGTATTGAATTGGTTGTCTGTACAGCTCCGTTTGCTGATGAATGAGAGACAGCCTGTACTGAACATGCCTGAGAAGACAAACTTTGGAGTGGCCAAACATGAGCTACCTTGAACTGTGAGTCAGGGTTCCTAGGAGCAGCCCTGAGTCATGTTACTAAAGCTTTCAAAATTTTGTCCTTTACTAAATGACGTACTTTTAGTAAGTGTACATGTACCTTCGGTTTTACTTCTGCAAGTACAAACTGGCTACAGAGGCTTGTGTTAAAAGCACTGTTGCTCCCTGTGCCTCGAGTTGAATGGGTAGTTTTGTAAGGGAGAAAATCCACAGACACTTACCCATTTGAGAGGTTTTTTTTTTTCTTGAGTGGGGGTAAAGAATCTTTTTGTTTTTAATTTAGGCATTGTAATGTGATTATTTTTGGGTGATGCAATATTAAAACCAGGCATTAACAGTCTACATTGATCATCATTACACAATGCAAGTTACCAAAGTTGTTCCTTAAAGTTGTCTGCAAAGAACTCTTTTAAATGTTGGACAATTATTTGCCCAACATCATCCTGAACTCTGAATCAAGATGCATAAGTATCTCCACAGAGCGTCACAGAGTTGCTGTCCACATTTTTGACTGTTTCAGTGTAAACACAGAGCAGCTGAGACTAGCAGGAGTAGTAAAAAGATGGAGGGCAGTAGCTCCTCTTTTCTGTTGCATTTACAGTTGAGAGTAATACAAGTTGCTGCAACAGCTGCCTGTGTGATCAACAACAGAAATCAAAGCGAGAGAAATGCTACACAAGCAGATTTTATCTGTGATGCGTGCAGTGGACACACAGCAGAGAACAGATAGATGAAGGGGGATAGAGCAGGGGTGGGCAATCTCAGTCCACGAGGGCCGGTGTCCCTGCAGGTTTTAGATGTGTCCTCAAACCAACACAGCTGATTTAAATGGCTAAATTAGCTCCTCAACATGTCCTGAAGTTCTCCAGAGGCCTGGTAACGAACTAATCATGTGATTCAGATGTGTTGACCCAAGGTGAGATCTAAAACCTGCAGGACACCGGCCCTCGTGGACTGAGATTGCCCCCCTCCTGGGCTAGAGGATCATCCGCTTCAAACTTAGTAGACAGTTATCAGTGTTTACAATTTTGGTAGAACAAGGTAATATATGTTGCTTTAACAGAATGTGAGTGTTAAAGTAAAAACACATAAAAGGAACAGCCTTGATGGAAAATGTTTGTAGAGACATTTGCCACAGAAAACATCAGCTTCAATAATCCTGCTTTTTCTGTAAAAACATTGGAGCTCTGTTAAGTATCCCCTAAAGGGAAGATGCACAATTAAAGCAATGTGCACAGAGCAAACAGGATCCTGCAGAGCATTTCAGGCTTGTTGACACATTCCTTAAAGAGTCAGAGTAGGCCTCCAGGCTCGAAAGAAGAACTCATTTAAGCCCTTAACCGATGGACCAGAGGTGTCTGTCAGTCAAGACTGCTAATCTGCAAGAGGTGGCCTCCACTGAATACGATATGTTGGCCCCCATCTTTAACTAAGTCTATCAATTTTTTCTGACTTGAACTAAATGTGGTACATATATGATACATGTAGGAGCCAAAAGTAAGAGTTCGTATTATGCACAAGGTATCTTTTTCTTTTCTTTTGGTCAATTTAGTTCTCTTGTCTAAATGGACATCTCTATCTGAGGTTCTTATTAATCATCTTAAAAGACAACATTTACTTTTCACAGTCTCAAAGTTCTTAAGTTGTCTGGCACATTTTCAAGGATGTATTTGGGGTCCCAAAGAGATCTTCATCTTAGACAGATTAAAAAAGACTAGTTGCTGTTTTCTGGCTAAATGAAGTCAACAACTAGTTGACCAGAGTAGACCAGACAGCAGCATTTCCTCGTGAAAGTTGTGAACTGATCTGTGCAGTATTTCTTTTTGCTACTGGCTTGTAGTCCTGCCAATAGTAAGCAAAACTAGCAAACATCTCGTCACTGCAGGAGCAGGAAAGGGAAAAAAGCAAGAAAAAATCACTCTGGAGGTAGTTGTGCTGCAGTGTGAAGGGGAAATCTAGGAAATGAGGGGAAGATGGTGCACCCATTGTTGCTGTAACTGAGGATCCTAATGGAAGCATGAGCTACCTAAAATATATGATCACTGAGTGATCAGAGAGGATTTCAAGCATTTTCAATTAGACTATAGGTCAAACTCCAAGGTTTAAATCTTAAATTGATGTGAAATAACCAGCCTTGTTTTTTGTGTTTCATTTACTTCTAAACTTTTAAACTAAGCAGCTCACTTTGAAAGACCCTTTATGTGACTCCCACACGGAAGCTTCTTATCTGACCTCCAAATATTTCCTCTTCATTCTGTGGTGTTTCTGTCTTGTCAAACATTCTGTTTCACATTTTGAAAGCTTTAATGGAGATGCTGTATGGCTTTGACCCGTAAGGCTAATTTACGTTATTGTGATGAAACAATTATATTACCATGAATAGACACTTTGCTGTGCTATAGCATAAAATGGTACAGGAAAACTTGATTTTAATGAGAGTTTTTCTGTATTTCTTGGAACAGCGGTGATTCGTCACCATTCATTACAAAACGTTCAGTGGTCAGTCCCTGAGACCCACTAACCCCCTGCTCACATGCCCGTCCCCCTGACCCCTTTTCCTGCCTCCTTTCCAATCCAAATCTCAGCAGTATGCTCTGCCAGACAACCTTACTTAACAGACATCCCAGCAGTTGCTCTTTGTGTCTGACGTGGCAAAATGCCACATCACATTACACTTCCTGCTTCCTTTTGCAAAAGGAGGAACGGCATAAGATTCACAGCACGGACCCCGTAACCTAGTTTTTTTCTTATTAACCGCAAACCTAGTTTGATTTGGGAGCCATTTTCCTCGGCAAGAAGCACACTACATTCAGACCAAAAGCTACAGGTGTGTTAAAGCTTACGCACACATAGACACACTCAAACGCATACATGTACATGTATGTCATCAGCCCCAACACCTGTGTGGGTGTTGCCTTTGAAATTCTGGAAAGATATTACTTTTGAATCCCGTGGCCAGGTAACAATTCAGATCAGCTGGCTGTGAGAGTCCTCATAAAATTCAGAGAACTGTAGAATGTAAAAAGATCCCAAAACATAAAAGTCAGATAATAAATCGGCAGTCACTTCTCCCAGGTTGCTGTAATGTAGACTTTACAAACCTAATCCATGACTTGTTCTTTTTAGAAAGAAGAGGGTTTGCAGAACATTTCCTTTTGGAGAAACGAGCCATAATTGTATAGTCTTTTTCGGATTGTCCCATCGTGAACTTTAACATGTCTTAAAATGGACTAAAATTGTTTCAAAATGGTCTTACAGCAAATATTAGTTATTAAAGATCATTTTGTTGTCTTTCCTTTCAGTAGCAACACCTGCCTGGTACTTACCAATTTAATTCACTTAAACATTAAGGATCTAATTAGGTTTTCACACATGGTGGCTTGGTGTTGTTAAATGACTAATCAGACAGGGTAATATGTTAAACGACGCCATGTGTTGTTGTTCAACTGAGGTTGTATTTACCTAATTTTGAGTCTTGCTAAGGACCAGATGATTTCATCTTATGTTTGGACATTTAAACCCTTAGAAATATAAAACAGGTTTACCTTCTTTTTTATGACTATATGAGCCAAATGCTTGGTTTCAGACAAAACTGTGAATCATGCGACCCTACAGCCCTTGTATGTTCCAAGAATAAAACCAGACAGCTTAAAATGAGAATAACAGCTCCGCTATAAGTATTTGATACTTTGTTACATGATGTATAAATGTTGCATTAGTGATTCTCAGTGAATTAAGTAAGGAGTGGTTTAGTCAGTATCCCTACCTTAGTCTCATGAACTTGCCTTAACCCTTTAGAATGGTGTTCATATATTAATATGAATTGTCCACATATGTTTATGGAAGTTGTGCTTCTAATAAATCATAGAGCAAGCAGTGTCTGAACAGTTATTCAGGTGGCACTTAAAGTGGTAATGTTCTGTGGACAAAGTCTCACTGTGAATGCTTTACAATTGAAATCGATAATTGCATTCGTAGTCAGAACTCTGCTAGTATCATCTTTTCATAAAGGCAACACAAAAACCCAGTGGAGCATCTTTTAAAGACCCTTTCATCCTTTTAGAAACTCTTCATTCAAACATTGTATGAAATCACAAAATGCAAAATAATTATTTTTTTTTCAACAACTACACTTGCCCAACACACAACCCTCACATCATCTGCCAGTCCTGCAGTTGGTGACTAGCTCGATAAATGATCAAAATTATTTTGGGGACATTAAGAAGCGAAATGAAAATGTGTTTTCAAGTATTATTAGAGAAAATTAGGTAGAACAGTTTGCAAATCATAGACCTTTAATGGATTACTCTTGTTCTGGATGTATTTGTGCAAAGTTATCAGAGTAAGGACAGCATGATGGCGTGGTGGTCAGCACTTTTGCCTCACTGGATCCTGGGTTTGAAACCACCATCTAGCCACCGTTGGGCCTTTCCGTGTAGAATTTGCATGTTCTCCCTGTGTCTGCGTCAGTTCTCTCTGGGTACTCGGTCTTCATCTCACAGTCCAAAGACATGTGAATGGTTGTCTGTCTCTCTGTGTTAGCCCCGCAACAGACTTGCGACCTGTCCAGGGTGTATCCTGCATCTCAGTCTATGGCAGCTGGCGTAGGCTTTCATAGAAGTACTGTCAGGCTGTCTTATAAAGTAAGGTCAAAGCTTTACAGTATAATTCTGAGAAACCTACTTTCCACTCGAGAAAACACCTGATGACAACAGCTTTGAACCGTTAGATTGTTCGGACAGATGTAGATTAAGGCTGGGCCACTGGAGATAGAAAAGAGTGGAAAGAGGAAACAGATTCTACCCACTTCAGCAGCTTACGAAGCTGCTGTATGGCTAAGGTACTTTACATGTGCTATTAGATTTGAAGCATAATATGCTAAAGTTATGTACAAGAGCAAAATCTTATTTTTTAGCATGAAAAAATGCTGCAAGACATTAGTTCTCCATTATTATGTGTTCAGTTACAATACCTGGAGCATCACACAGCATGCCACAGTATGATGTGTGCTGCATGGATGTTACACACTTGTTGTATAAGATAACAACAAATTTGTTATTAACAAAGTCACGACAAGTGGGGGGGTGGCAGCTGTATCTAAACCTGTCCTTATACTCTATTTTTGTGACATTACAGGTGACAGCTGCACCTGTGTTACAACTGCATGCTTCCAACCCTCCAATTTGTGCTGCCCTTACGCTGGTCTTTATTGTACTGGCTGTGTCTGTGTTCTTGAAGTGGTGCATTGTTAGGAGATAAGCTTCAAACCTTTCCACTCCCAAACTTTTCTGTTTTGCAATTGCAGCAGCATGCTAATCTCCCTGCTGTTTCATACAGTATAGTACTACTGTATATTCACGATGTAAGTTTAGGATATTATGGTAGTATTATACAGGCCTTAAATAAAGCAATTGCTCTAGTTTTCTGCTTTTGCTGTACTGTGTATATAACCACTATATTCACCATAATGGGACCTGGTCACTTGTGATTTCTTTTTTTTTTTCTGTAGTATGACAGTGGCAATGAAGGCCCAGGCCAGGTGGGAGGTGATGGAGAGGACGGAGGTTTTCTACGCTGGGATAGGTCTTATGGTGTTTGGTACCCTTCTCGTAGTGAGCAGCTTCCTCGCTCTGGGATTCACCGGAACCTTCCTGGGTGAGTCCCAGACACAGTGTCAGATATTAAATGGACACAAAATAATTTTAGTCTAAATATAACTTCCTATTAAAGAATACTGTACACATCACTGAAGAACAAAGATTTAAACTGTAAGCATCTATCCAGACTGGCATATATCAGCAGACGCTTGATTGCCATTGTCTCCAGAGGGTGAATCCCATGTTGTGGTGATTCCTCTTGTGACACTAAATGGTTTACATATGTAGTTTTTAATACAATTCTTTAACAGGTACTGAATAGATTCTTGCAGGCTGTTAACACACTAACCCAACCTTCAGATGCTAACGACCAGAATTTTATCAAATCAAGCCAGGTGGCTTTATTGTGCATGTGCAGTGATACAGTACACAGTGACACGAGACAGCGTTCCTCCAAGACCATGGTGCTACATATAACAGACAATCAACACATGACTACATAGTACAAGTGCAAGGAAGGAAGTAAGAGACACTGTTGGGCCTTCTTAGTTAAGGAGCAGGTGCTGAGGGACCAGGAAAGGTTCTCCGTCAAGTCAACACCAAGGAATCTGGTGCTCTTGACGACCTCCACAGAGGATCCATTGATGTTAGGTGGACAGTGATCTCTCCGTGCTCTCCTGAAGTCAAAATTATCTCTTTTGTTTTGTCCGTGTTCAGAGGCAGGTTGTTGACTCTACACCAAGCATTAGCTGTTGCACCTCCCGTCTGTATGCTGACTCATCGCTCTTGCTGATGAGACCCACCACAGCCGTGTCATCGGCAAACTTGATGATGTGGTTCGAACTGTGCATTGCTGCACAGTCAGCAGAGTGAACAGCAGTGCGCTGAGCACACAGCCCTGAGGGGCTCCAGTGCTCAGTGTGGTGCTGTTGGAGATGCTATTACCGATCCGGACTGACTGATGTCTCTCCGTCAGAATGTCCAGGATCCAGTTGCTCAGGAATGATTGTGTTGAATGCAGTTTGGCCCTCGCTGTTCTGAGGGCTGCCTTTTCGCCTGCTCTGAAGGCGGACTCTCAAGTCTTTAGCAGCTCACACACCTCTGCAGTCATCCACAGTTTCTGGTTGGAGCGTATTGTGATAGTCTTGGACACAGTGACATCATTGATGCACTTGCTGATGTAACTGATCATAGATGATGTTTACTCCTCCAAGTTGGTGCGGTTGCCATTTGTTGCAGCCTCCCTGAACATGTCCCAGTCAGTGTGCTCAAAACAGAGATGGCACCTCACCTTTCTCAGAACCGGTTTGCAGCATCAGTGAGATTGTGGCTACAATAGCATGCAGATGTTAGCATTTACCATAAATTATAATTTTGCTCAGGGTTAAGCATTACACAACCCCAAGCATGGCTTTAAACACTTGTTTTGTGTTCACTTAACTGCATTAATTAAAATAAAATCATATTTTTTCCAAACTATAAAACTATAAACTTTACAAACTATTAGCAAACAAAGCACCACATTGTGCTCTTGTACATGAAAGCTACAATAAAACAGCCTTTAGTAACATTAAGGGATCACATGACACACAGGAAAATGCAAAAGAGGACATGTAGTTCATGTCTCTACTTAAGTAAAGACACATGAACTCTGACACATTTGAACAATTCATGCGCCCCAACATATTTCTCTGAATATAGTCGTTATGATATGCCGTGTCCCAATATCTTCTTGTTTCCTTCTGAGACAAACACCTTTATTTTGTTGTTCCATGTACTCCTGAACACATGCAGGCATTGTTTCAAATGAACATGAGCTCAAGATTGCCAGGACCATTTGGCATGCAGTAGCTTCTGGTTTTTTAGGTCAGTCGACTAAATGAGTCATCTTCAAGAACCAGACAGATTGTCTGAGCTTCTTCAGCATATTTGTCCATCGGTGCACTGAAATGCCCTCAGTCCATCACTCCGCTTCAAACTAATCACTATCTGTGACAACAGAAGGGAGGCTGGAGGAACAGCAGGACGTGCCAGGAATGTGCATGTGTGATAACAGGAGTCTACTTTGTATTCGGAGTGGACAAGCCGGTCGCAAAACGCTGTTTGCAGGTTTCACTCTCCAACCATTTGGAACAATAAATTTTGCAGTTATAAAACAGGAACAATTCAACTTTCAGTATACCTTCAAATAAAAAGCAGTAGTAAAAGCCACATGTCTGGCTGCTGTTACATTTGATGTTTGTGCATATAGTCCTCTGAAAAACTATGGACATGCTGGCTCCCTCCATAGGATAGGGGGTAAGTAGCAGCCAGGCATTACTAATCAAATGCACATGAATAAATAATAATAAGTGTAAACTCCCTGTTGATAACCAGTTAATCAAATGCAATTAATTAGCAGGGAAAATTGATTGACGATATGCCAAAATGTCTATAAAATCAGAGGTTTTGGCAGTTTGGTGACGTGTAGAAATGTTTTTCTTTTCCCTAAATTTAACAATTTTATCTCATCTTGCGTGTTACTGTGTTCTCTGCACTTTCATTGTACTGCCTGTCTGCTTGTCTAGTAACAATAAAGTGAATTGAATAGAAATTTTATCTGTTCCTCCGTAACCATGTCATAGACTGATAAAGTCATAAAGAGAAACAATTACTTGAAGCTCTTGAATCATGGGATGTAATTCATTTTTCACAAGACTGCATAGAGAGTAGAGATGGACCGATCCGATATTACGTATCGGTATCGGTCCGATACTGACCTAAATTACTGGATCGGATATCGGAGAAAAATAAAAAATGTAATCCGATCCATTAAATATCACGAAAGCACCTCACAAAACTTGCAACACGCCGTAACTCACCTCAGAACGTTAGCACGTCGGAGCAGTATGCATCACGTGATAGAGCGGCTGTGGCATGCGGGACCTGTCGGTGGTCTGGATAGCATTTGGAGCTTCGCTAGCAACCCGGCATTTCATCTCCGACAAAGTTATCCCCGAGAGAAGTAAAGCAAGTGTGTAAGTCCATCTCTGAATGTTTGTAAAGCATTCCTGCGTTAAGCTTAACGAGCGACTGCCTCTCCTGCTGCTACTTCAATCATGAAACTGCTTAAGATCAGCTGATCGGCTTTTCTGTCGCGAGTCCGTGTCTCTTGTTTGTTTTTGGCCCACTTTGCACCAGAAAGAGGAAACCAGCGGCTGAACAACAGCAGCACGTTTAAGCTTGATAAGCTGTTGTTAGAATTTATTTAATATTACTTTCTACACCGAGGATCTTTTTCTACGTAGCTGACGGCTGGTAACTGTGCAGGGGCGGATCTAGCAAAGTTTAGCCAGGGGGGCCGATAGGGCATTAACAGGGAAAAGGGGGCACAAAGACATACTTTTCTTTCTTATTCTCATTTAAAATGTCGAGCTTTTAATAAATAATTATCTGACACCCAAAGTTTTAATTTGATGTAAAATGAATAGAAGTCAATTACTGTATATAGTAACTATTAAGTCTAATATATATACCCTAGTAAGCTATAGTACTTTTTCCTTTGGGAAGGTACCATCTGTGCAGTCTGCAATTTTGTTGAAGAAAGATGTTGAATCTATTTAATATTTCTTGAAAAATAATTGATTTCTGTGCATTTTTTTTCACACTGCATCAAATTAAGGTTGATTACGTCGATTAAGCATCATGAGGTGGAGCGTGAGGGGTGGTTCCCTATTTTTTATTTATTTATTTTTGTTGTTGCTGGGAGTTGGAACCCTATTAGTTAGGTTGCTTAATATTTATGCTAAGTACTCTTTAAAATACCAGAATAGGGAGGATGGTGTAGGTTTAAGTTTATTAGATTGATCAGTATTGCTGAACTATGAAATATTTTTTTTTGCATACAGGTATAACAGAATAGCTTTAGTGTAGTTGTTGTTTTAAACTTGAGTATGAACTTATACAAAATGCAGCAAGATATTTAAAAAACAGTTTTGTTGATTAAAAAACACTATATCGGATTCATATCGGTATCGGCAGATATCCAAATTTATGATATCGGTATCGGTATCGGACATAAAAAAGTGGTATCGTGCCATCTCTAATAGAGAGCTGTGAAAACTCTTTTTAAATTGTATGTTTAATCGAACATTCAATTTTTTTTCTACTTTGAATACAAAAAATCTGAATGAACTGAAATGTTTTAACCATTTTTTTAACGATCGGTTGCACAAAACTGAGAAGTTTTCGACAAATGACAATAGCGTCACAGTAAGTCTCTTTCTGTGGTACCTTTAGAAAACAAAAGATCGCAGCAACAAAAAAGGACATCAAGCAAGAATTAATGAGATAAAATAAAACAACTAAAAATTAAAAAGGTGCTTTTTGTGCTTATAATGTATAAAAATTGTAAAATAAAAAAATGTGATGACCTCAAATTACAGAAACAAAAGTGTAGATGGTGACAATTAAAAAAACAAAAAACAAAAGCTACTGACCAGTCATAGGAGTCACTACTGGTTTATTTAACATTTTCTTTGGTGTGTGGGGAGACGTTGACATGCAGAATTTTAAACAGTGTTAATATGGCAGTGGATGACCTTTCAGCTGGTGGAATAAATATGTGGTATTGCTACCCTTAGCAGCAATAGTTTTACGGCATGTTTTGCAAATTTCTGCAATTTGTTCTGCACCCTCCTTGTGAAATCAACACACATGCTCAGCGCAGTGCGCCAGGTAGAAACTTTTCTGGGTGGGAAGGGGGGATTACATGCAGACAGCTTAATATTCGCAATTTATACTCGATGATTACAAAAAATCGAAGTGCAAGACAAGAGTGACAAGGAAAATGTGGTGGCTACTCTATGATTGCCTTGATGTTTTTCGCGTTCAGAGACTAGTTGCAGGTTAGTTGCAGTGACCAACGGTTCACCAGGAGGTTATGCTTGCAACATCCTCAAACTTTGAATGACCACTTTCCATTTGCTTTGTAAGCACTGTCAAACAGAGAGGTGAAGGTTTTCAAACAATTGCCGTAAGTGCCGGCAGATTGACAACATTTTGCAGTCAACCTCAGTCGATTTGAGTGCCCCATTTTACACAAGTTGCATTCATCAGCACAAACTAACTGTATGCTGGTTCTGAGGTTTTACAGCCACTATCCACATGATGCTAACTTGTCCACCATTTTGCATGTGTGATAATTACGATGACAATGTAGAATCAGGTCTGCATCCATCTGACAACCACTGGGGCATGAGGGTAAAATGTATACGCCCTGACCAATTCTGAGTGGGTAATGGTAATTGATGGCACTTGCTGGGAAAATCAAATGATTGCACACAGGTCTACAGTCCAGTCAGTGACACCCTGACAACCACCTGTCATTAGTGAAAAACATGTGGTTTGCAACTGGTTGGCAAAAACCTCCTTGCTTTGGTTGGTAGAATACTTTGAAGACAGCAGCTGACTACAAGTAGTCTCAGACCCAGTTCCCATCTTTTAATCAACCATTTCCAAGGCAACAAGATTGCAGGTTCATTGGACACTGTCTCAATAATTTTGGTCACGGAGTGGTCTCAAACCACCATTTGTCTAGTGTGACTGCAGCATGAGATATACAGGGCAAAAACTATGAGGAGTTTTAAATGTTAATCAAATAATAAAGATCTTTGTATTCCTGCCAACTGTTTCCCAACTGATTAATCTGAATTAATTTGCAAATTTCTGTCTATGTAAGTTTACATATATGTGTTTCACTCTTGAGATGATTTTAATTGTGTCGGTATGATCTCTATGTTCCACCATGTTCCCTTTGCCCTTCCACCCACATAAACAAACACATACTGAAGGACATAGCCTGTGGGTGTATGTTGTGTTTCAATGTCTTATATGCTCTATATTAATCCCCTTGAGTCACGGTGACCTGATGATTCAAATTGATGGCACAAGGTTAGAAACAAAGATCCAAACAAAATCAAATTACGCTCGGTGTTAACCTGTTGATTCTGATCACAGACCCACATCTTTAGCCTCTAGACTACCACAGTTATTGCAGCTGCTTGTCCACCAAATCCAAATTGCCTAATTTCATAACCGTATTGAAACGACAGTGACGCAGGAGCTCTTAAATCTAAACGGGTTAACAGTAGTCACTTTGAAAGTCAAAAATTGAGGTTAGCATATTGTTCCGTCAGCCAGTTACAGCTGGTTTTCTATTCAAAACCAAGAAATTTGTTTATATAATCAAATTTATATAATTTTTTTTTTTATCCAGCTCTACCTGTGGCGTTTAAATGAGCATACATTATGAAAATCGTTATATAACTTGGACACTTGGACACAATTCAGCAGGTCAGTGTTACCTACTGGAGTCTGCATGTAAGTGTGTGTGTAAATATTTGTGTGTGTGGGTGTATGAGGAGGGTATAAGGGAAATATTAGAATTTTCATGCCCTGTTACATTTAATTCCCAAAATGGGTCAGAAAAAGTTCATATGTGTGCAGTACTTCTTACGTAGTAGACCTTAAAGGGCTAACGTTACTTTGAGTGGTGACCTAGTTTAGCTGCTCTCACTAACATTTTACTCGCAGACATGCATTTGTTTAACAGACACCTCTATTTTATGGCAAAAGTATCAGAAAGACATGTCAAAATGGCTTTGACATTTAAACCTCTGAGGTCTAAGTGATTTTCAGTTTCTCCTGGTCATGAAACACTAAACCAGCTTTTTATCCTCTTATGAGATTTAAGCGTGCGAGGGAGTTTACTCAACCAGCCTAGATGTGTCTTGAGGACCTGGAGAGGGCATTCAACAGTCTTCTTTATACGGTCTTATTCACAAATGCCTTTGTGAATAAGATGTATTGGGCCTGTTGTTGGAGCTATGCAGTACAAATGTAGTGAGATCTTGATTCACATTTTAAGCAATAAGTCTTGGACTTCAAGCTGAGGGGCGGTAGGTGTCAGATTTGGTTGACAATGACTTCTAGCTTGTAAAGGACACAAAGTATGAGGCCATGTCTCTCAGAATAGGCAGAGTGCCCACTCCGGGATAGGGACAGGTTTCTCTGTGTAATGTCTTCTCAGTTTCTTTAAATGAACAAACAGGATTGGGTCAATTTTATAGCAACAACTCCTTTTATTCAGCATCTGCATTTATGACAAAGGGCAACAAAGTGGGATGGCTAATTCTCGTGGACAGCCAGCGTGAGCCCTGTGTGAAAAGGCTCCAGAGTGTCTTTACTGGTAAAGTGGTCTCACAGAAAATTAACATCTAACTCAACATAAGGATGACATGTTACACTAGCTGTCAGATTTTTGTTAGAAACAGACTTGACAGGATATTTTCCTAATACTTGCATAAAGTACAAACAATATATGTTGCCATATTTACAATACTGTGTACAATATAATAGTATTACAGGTGAAAAAAAGTTCAGGCATCATAGGGAGGAGTTCTAAGTTTGATAGCCACTCCTAAATGTACATATATACATATATATTAGGGGTGCAACAATACACAAAATTTACGGTTTGGTTCGATACTTTGGTGTCACAGTTCGATATTTTTTCGATACAAAAAAATGTTCATGCCTTTTTAATTTGTCTTTTATTAAAATGATAAATATATATTTTAACTCAAAAGTACAGTTTTTAAATTTAATGTTGCTGAAACAACAAAATAAATAAAATAAATCTATCTGATCGAGAAATCACTCATCGTTGGAAAAAGAGAGTTTATTACAGAGAAATGTCTCTTTCCAAAATAAAAGCTATACTATACGCTTCTTCTGGGCTATATTCTCAGCAGCATATTAAACATATCAGGTCCCCATGAGGAGAATCATGTGCTAACGGCTGTCTAAATGACTCGGGTAAAGTTTGTAGCATGCGTGCTTGTTGTTTTTGTCTGCTTCCACTTGTTTTTGCACTAGGATGATGTCCGCGTAAATGTGCAGTCATATTCGTTGTGTTCCCACTAGTGCTGTCAGGGTAAATCTCGTCGAAATAACGTTAACACCACAACACGGCAAATCTCCGTTAACGAGCTACCGCGGATCGCCCCGTGCATGGGGCTGGACGGCCAACACGTTAACGAGCTATGCTATGCTCACATTCGATGGCGTCTGGCACGTTGGAGAGGTGTGCGCTTCACGGATGAATCATGGTTCACATTGTTCAGGGCAGATGGCAGCTGAGAATGTCCCCGTTCTTGCATGGCCAGCATACTCACCGGACGTGTCACCCATTGAGCATGTTCGGGATGTGCTTGACCGGCGTATACGACAGCGTGTACCAGTTCCCACGAATATCCAACAACAACAACAGGCCACAATTGACAATCTGATAGACTCCATGCGACGATGTGTTGCACTGCATGAGGCAAATGGTGGTCACACCAGATACTGACCGGTTCTGGGTCCCCAGACCCCCAATAGCGCAAAAAACTGCACATTCCAGGGTGGCCTTTTGTTGTGGGCAGTCTGAGGTACACCTGTGCACTACTCATGATGTCAGATCAGCATCCTGATGTGGCACACCTGTGAGGTGGGATGGATTATCTCAATATAGCAGATGTGCCCACTACCACACATTTGGACTGATTTGTGACCACTGTTTGGGAGGGATGGTTATATTGTGTATCTGGAATGAATTTTAGGTCTCTACGTCCATCCCATGGGGAATGGGAGCAGTAACAAAGGTGTTGCATTTATATTTTTGTTGAGTGTATATATATATGTATATATATGTATATATATGTATATGTATATGTATATGAGTCATCGACTCATGTTGCACCAGTAAATACAAAGCAGTGGCGCCAACCAGAAAATAGTCCCATTTGCAGTAACACATCTTTGTGAGGCCAGCTTTTAGGCACTAGTGTACTAGGAGGGAAAAATAAATAAATCACTGAGTGCCCATCAGTGGGTCTCATCACTGACTAAGGCACTATGCTGCCATACACTTTTCCATTCCTAAGAGTGGGGTTGTCAGAAAAAGTCCCATTACTAAAAGTTAAGGACATATTTCTGCTAAAACAGGTCACCAAAAGAGTTTGTCAGAGGTTCTAAAAAGTTTATTTTGTAATATTTTGCTATGAAACAAAGTCCAAAGATTACACATGAAGTCATGCCCATAGAGTTGTATTGTTGACACCAGTAACAGCCAGGTGACGCACAGCACCCAGACACTGCAGTATTAACACAGCTGTGTCATGTTCCCGGCAGTGTATCCTCAGTCTGACTTTAGTGTTGTGTTGTTTTGTCAGGTACATGTCAAAAATCATCGTAGACTTGATAAGCAGGTCCAAAATCTGTCTGGTAGGATTGTGAAAACAAGACATCAGTTGATGGCATAGCAGAAACCATGGTAATGCTGTGCAAGTCCAAAGGGCTTTGCTGACTGAATACATGTCTACTAGGGACTAGTTGATAAGATGATGTAGAACTGAAATTTGGACAGTTTAGAAATGTTTTCTGCTTCTTGCCAAGTGCTACTGGGATAGACTCCAGTTTCCTGAATCACTGAAAAGAAAAAGAAACTGTCAGACTGAAGTTATGAAACACAGGTTTTGTCCTTTTATGTATTTTCCAGGTGACTACTTTGGCATTCTGATGGATGAGAAGGTAACAGGCTTTCCTTTCAACATCACAGAGAACCCAATGTACTGGGGCAGCACAGCTAACTACCTCGGCTTGGCACTCATGTAAGTGTGTGTGTGTGTGTGTGTGTGTGTGTGTGTGTTGGAGACTCTGTGTGTGACAGTAGAGGTCACTTTTATGGAAGTGATTAGCACAAGATGGAGAAAGGAAGAGATTTTGCTTAATAAGTTAGCAATATCTTTGTTTCAAATATAACCAGAGGAGTTTGTAGCGTGTTAATAAATGAGTCCCCTAATGTACGTCAAAAGTCGTTCTAAATAAAGCGAGAGCAGATAATAACCTGGAACCTAAAAATTGTAAATGTTTCTCAAGTTGCAAACTGCTCTTTGTAAATACGGTAAAAACTTTTACGTGTGCTTGTTTCTATGACAACTGTGACCAGGCTGCTGCTACGAGCTCAGCGTGTGCAGTTGCTAGGCAGGCACTCTCTTTTTGAAGACCCAGCTGCCGAAAAGCTATTAGCCTCCCATTCTTCCTCTCATGGAGCTATACGGACTCCATTCCGAGTGTTGCCTCATCTTCACTCCTTTTTCTGTTATGACAAATTTTAGCCCCATTTTCTCTTTGCTTTGGATTTAATTTGCACTCTATCCTCTATTCTCAGCTCTCGTCTCACTCCCACCTCTTTTCTCTATATCTCTCTCACTTGTGTTCATACAGTTGCTTTAACTCTATCTTTGATGCAACGTTATTATATATGCCGAAATATCATAGCATGCTCTGCCTCAGCCTGCTCTGTTCTGTTCAGAATACCCAATATCACATTGCCTGTCGATGGTCAGCAGGAAGCTATCTTTAGCAGTCATGTTCTTCAAGACTTCTCATCCAAAATAAGTCATGTTTGTTTTCATGTGAAGGGATCATTTGTAGCCCTAGAGAATTATCTGCTAACTTTGCAGTCTCTTGTGACCTAAAGTGCAAAAGTTGTAGATAGTTGATGAACATGTCAAAGTTGATTGACCTCAGTTGACATGGGTAATAGCCAGCAAGCAATTTAATATTTAAGATGTTTAAAATATTAAATAACTACCTGTTATGAATTTTGTTATCATTTATGTTTAATATGTCAGTCTGTGTAATGAGAAATTATTTTTTGTATTGTCACTGCTGATGAGCAGCACACAACATTGGGGTTGAGGATAAACATCCTGTTTAAGGTCATGCCAAAGTGTCTTGATCCAATCCTTTTGGATTTGTCTGAGTAACTACAAAAGGTTCATTTTCAACATTTCCAAGCGGCCTCGACACTCAAAAATGTGGTGGGTGCTGGTGTTTTTTGGTCATTGTCCTGCTGCATAACCCAAGTGAGGTTGGGCTTCAGGGCATAAACTGATGGCCGGATATTCTTCTTTAGGATTTTCTGATAGAGCGTAGATTTTCTGGTTCCATAAATACAGCAAGTTGTCCCGGTTCTGAAGAATCAAAGCAGGCCCCGTTCATTACACTACGACCATGTTGGTACCGTGATTCTTGTTCCATTTTATGGAATGGTTGTGTTCATTTCACAGCAGATGTAACGGGACTCAAACCTTCTAAAAAGTTCAACCTTGGTCACGTCAGTCCACGGAATATTTTCCTAAAGGTCTTGGGGATCATCAAGATGCTTTATGGCAAATTTGAAATTAGCCTTTGGGCAAAAATGGGATCCATGTAGAGTTCCAAGGAGAAAACCACTGCTGACGAAAAAGAACACAGTGTCTTTCTTATTATTGAATTATGAACATTGACCTTGACCGAGACAAGTAAGGCCTGTAGTTCTTTAGATGTTGTTCAGGGTTGTTTTGTGATCTCCTGGATGAGTCGTTAATCACTATTGGAGTCATTTTGGTCAGCCGGAATTCTAGGGAGGTAACAAGTGTTACAAGTTTTCTCCATTTGTAGCTAATGGCTCTCATTGGAGTTTAGCTTTGTAGCCCTTTCCAGACTGAAAATGTCAGTGACTTTATATCTCAGCTGTTTCTTTAGATCATGATGTGACTGCTTTTTGAGGTTTTTAAACGACTTCACTTTGTTCTACTTTTCTGGTTTCTTTTTTTTAAATTCACCTTGTCTGACAGTAATCAGGTTAATCATGATTTAGCAACAGAGAGCAGTTTCTTTTTCATATAAAGCCAAGTATGTATCCACAACACAAAGCTAATTTTGGACAATCCCAAAAGTGAGGCCTCCTATTATTTTAGAAATACAAACAACTTTTATTTACTATTGACATCATTTTAATGCTTGAAGACTTATTTATTTTTCTACATCATTTATTTTTATTTTTCTACATAAAAATGCATCAAGCATTTCGGTTGATGGCTTTTTGTAGATGCTGTGGCAGTTTTACAATGCCTATGTCATATCCGCTCGCCACCACCGCAGAATCACTTTATGGACAAATGTTCTTTCAACTTTGGGAACAGGCTGCAAAGTCCGGACAATAGGGTGGGTGGGTGATGAAGTTGCAACCAAAGTTTTGCAGGAGAGCAACAGTTTGATGCACAGTGTCGTTGAGAATTCTTGCGCGCAGTGCGGAACTGTGTTTTAGGACCGAAATGGGGCATTGTTGGTTGACTTTCTGCCTGTTGGGACCACAGTAAATGCTGACAGGTACTGTGAAACACGGGAAAAAACTCAGAAGGACATTTCAGAACTGGAGAAGAGGAATGCTGAGCAAGGGCGTAAGCATTCTCCACGACACCACGCGTCCACGTGTCTTCCGTCAATCTGTCGCTCTCCTGTAAAACTCTTGGTTGAAACTTCATCACCCACCCGCCCTATAGTTCGGACTTCACACCCAGTGACTACGACCTGTTCCCAAAGTTGAAAGAACATTTATTCGGAAAGCGACGGCGGCGAGCGGATGTAACAAAGGTATTGTAAAACTGCTATAGCGTCTACAAAAATGCATCAACCGAAATGGCGATTATTTAGAAAAATAAATAAGTCTTCAAGTTTTAAAATGATGTCAATATTATGGAAAATAAATCGTCGTTTGTATTTCTAAAATGATAGGAGACCTTACTTTTGGGATTGCCCTCGTATTTTCCTTCAGGTTTATGACCGTGACTGTCTGCAATGATGACGCTGCTGCAGCACTGGTACCAGAGGTTTGCAATGGAATGTTACAGTAACAGAAATTTGACTTTCAAGCGAAATGCAGTTGAATTTTTACATTTCTAATCATAGAGTTCAGCTTAATTTAGACATGCGTGATGACTGTATTTAGAACCTACAAGTCCACACTACTTTCTTACTCCATTGCCAGCATTTGTATCTGTGTGGGCTGTGTTCACAACACATGTAATTACATTTATGCGGTCATGGCATGGGTTTTTCCAAAAACAGCTAAAGTGCAGCTACAGTGTATTTAGTAAAAAGTTACTAATGTTTATAAGTTTGAATTATTTGGTAGGGGGTTGGTGTCCTGATTGCCCTCATGACTTGGAAGAACAATTTTCAAAAGTTGTTACATTCTGATAGCATAGTGTTGGAGTTGCAGTCTCTATCATCATCATCATCATCATCATCTGTCACGACTTAGTCCACATTAGTTCACCGTACACAGAACACCAGCTGCTTAAAGAGCACTGAATATCAGATAGTACCCCTCTGTGACTCCCTCTTTTTCCTCACATTTTATAAGAACTAAGTAAATATAATTTGTTTTATTACAATTGTAAAATCCAGCTGATTAAAAAGTGTGGTGAATACTGCTCTTTAGCTGCATCATTGACTGCAGTCATGTGTTATGCTTGTGAGATGGATTATTATTTCTTACTAAGAGAGAACAACAACACTGACTTTCAGAAGGTCACTCTCTGCTTCTGGCAAAATCACACAACTGTGCACTAGCCTGTTGCTTTATACAGCTGTGGCTCCTACTTTGGTGTGTATGTGGAGAGTGTCCCAGCAGAGGCAGTGTGTAATCATAAATCTCTGAAATGCAGCGTGAAGCAGTTTCACTGCTCCTACGTTTGTTTTCTTGTTTTGTCTTCATTATATTTTTGATCTTTGGTTAATAGTTTTTAGTTTTGTCATATTAGTCTGGTACTTGTTGAATTGATTTCTTGTTTCATATTCTAGTATATTGGAAGTTTTAGTTCTTATGATATTGATTCTAATGGTTATTCTACCATTTAACGTTTTGTGATCTCTTGTGTTCTGTTTAACACCTTGACTATTTTTAGTAGCAGTTTGTCTGCCTGTGCCTCCTTGTGTTTTGTTGTCAAATTGGTCCTCTTGACATTGTTAACCATGTCTGTGTCAGTCTGTTTTGGTTATTTATTGTTTTACTTAGAATATCTGATGTATTTTGTGCCCTGATAGTTTTGCTTCCTCTCTTTGTCTTTCTCAGATTCTCCATATTGTTTTCACCTGTTGTTAAGTACTTTCATATGTGCTGCCCACCTGTTTGTCAATAAGCCCTCAAATATATATACCCTATATGGACAAAAATACCAGGCCACTAACAGACTAGACCTACAGGAGCCGCTAGTCTATGGAAACCAAGGTCATGAAGCTCCCATCCCACAGTGTTTCTGTTGAAGGTAATATCAGCAAAGGTCTGAGTCTGGAGAGCATTAGCAACTTTTCCACATTATCTGCCTCAGCACTGTGCGACCCCGATCTGTAGCTTTACTTTGTGGCTGAGTTGATGATAATTATTAAATAATTATTCACTGATCGCTTGAGAGTGTTTACTGGAGATTGTTGCCTGTCGCCAGGTGATATTGGTTACAAAAAGGTGTATGGGGTCGCACCAAAAACCTTCTCGTGATTGGTTTGCTTGCTAGCAGATCGCCGTGATTGCACATAGTTTCTTTGGAAAACACTGGCTTGTCTGCAAATACTTGCGAGCTTTTGATCAGGTAGTTGTGAAACTGTGAAGACTGTGACACAAATCAGAAACAGAGACTGTTTGTCTTTAAAGTAAATGTAACACTTTTTGAAATAAGTTGGCTTCAGTAGTGAAGCACAAGTTTTACTTGGAAAGCAAATGGTTTCCATTTCCATTTTCTGCTCCGTGGTAAGATAGTGAGCGCTCGTAGACCTTTCGGCAACTTCCATGTAGACTACAGGTAACTGTGGCAATCTGTTAGCAACCACAGCGATCAGGACATTGTCAGTTTGCACTCTCTTTGTGACCCATTTCATCCCAGGACAGCCTGCAACCTCCTGCAGTTTGGACAAAAGACATTTTTTCCAACCAGTTGTTAGCTACCACTGTGTGTCATTTCAATCATAGTTCATGCCATTCAGAATAAGAGGGAGTTGGTTTTTTTTGTTTTTAAAATATGAGACATAAACTGAGCATTGAAGCATTGGTGAAGAATATAAAAATGAGGCTTAGAAAGAAAGAACGGAATCTATTGGCAATAACTTGTGAATCATCCACTGTTTGGCAAAAAGAAAGATCAATATATGTGAACAGAGAGTGCAGGTGGTTCAACAAATGGCTCGATCAGACATACAGACTTTCATCTAAAAATTAGGGTGCTGAGCAGCATTCAACAAGTGGGGCACTCAGTACAGAAGACTATCCAGCATAAATCAATACAATGGAACAGCCTAGATCTATGCTTGTATTCCTCAGACTACTCAAATAGTGTTGGAAAGGGTTATTGCAGCTGATTTATCAAGTTACAATGTGAAGATAAAGAAAGGGAGATAAAATACGCAGATGGCTGATGGTTTTATCTTTCTATCTCAGTGATAATGTACAGTGCATCCAGACAGTATTCACAGCACTATCACAGCACCTTATTCTACAATGGATTACATTTATTTTCACCTAAAAATTCTGCACACTCCATACTCCATGAAGTGAAATACTTTTGCTTTAAATTCTTGCAAATTTATAAAAAAAAATAAAAACAAAAATATAACACATTAATAAGTATTGACAGAATTGAACAATAGTTTTTTGAAGTACCTTTGGCAGCAATTACAGCCTCTATGAGTATGATGCTTGGTGCACCCGTTTCTGGGTATTTTCTCTCATTTTTCTTTGAACTGCTTTAAGCTCCATCAGATTAGATGGGCAACATTTGTGTGCAGCCATTTTTAGATTTCTCACAAGATATTTAATTGGGTTTCCACTCTGGACTCTGCCTGGACTACTCAAGGGTCTTCAGCAGAGTGGTCCCAAATCCACTCCTTTGTTATCTTGGCTGTTTGCTTAGGGTTTGAGGTTCAGAGTGCTCTGGGCCAGGTTGTCATCAAGGATGTCTCTTTCCTGCAGCTGTGACTAGTTTCCCAGTTTGTACTGCCTAAAAACATCCCCACAGCATGATACTTCCACCACCATGCTTCACTGTAGGAACAGGTGACGAGTGGTGTCTGGTTTCCTCCAGACATGCCACTTGGCATTCAGGCCAAAGATGTTTGTTTCATCAGAGCAGAGAATTTTGTTTCTCATGGTCTTGGAGTCCTTTAGGTATCTTCTGGCAAAATCCAGGTGAGCTTCCATGTGCCTTTTACTGAGGAATTGCTTCCATTTGGCCACTTTGCCATTGTCTGATCAGTAGAGTTCTGCAGAAATGGTTGTCCCTTTGAAAGGTGGTCCTCTCTCCACAGAGCAATGCTGGAGCTTTGTCAGAGTGACCATCAGGTTCGTGGTCACATCTCTGCCTGTGGCTCCTGATCACTCAGATTGGCTGAGCAGCCAGCTTTGGGAAAAGTTCTGATGATTCCAAACTTCTTCCTTCTACAGATGATAGAGGCCACTTTGACCACTGGGGGACCTTCAGTGCTGTATTAAGTTTTCTATACCCTTACCCACACCTGTGCCTCGATATAATCTTTCAGGGGTCAACAGTCCATTCCTTGGATTTGATGGCTTGGTTTGCACTTTGACATGCTCTGTCAGCTATGGCACCTTATATAGACGAGTCTGAGCATTTTCAAATCATGTCCAATCAACTGAATTTGCCACAGACGGACTCACATGCACATCAAGCACTTGAGCTCAGTTTGAGTGTCATGTTATAAAGACTGTCAATGGCTATCTACTTTTTATATTGTTGTTTTTTATTTTTGATAAATTTGTAAGAAAACCAATACTAGCTTTTTTCACTTTGGTGATGGGGTATTGGGCATAGAATTTAAGGTGAAAAATGAATTTGTGAATGAAGCACTGTGAATACTGTCCAGAAGCACTGTATTATATTTCTAAAGGTATTGTTGATCCACTAAAAGCCATTTCCACATGATATAAAATTCTTGAAGAATTTATGATGTGAAGTGACACCTTTGTCACTTTCATTTGCTTTAATAAATCTTTCATCTACATATGCATCATATCTGCTTCAAAGAAATGACCTGATAAAGACTTATCAGAGATGATACTCATGCAAGTGCAATATCCCATTAAGACGGCTTCTCTTTCTTATTATGTAGAGAGGAGAATGTGCCAAATAAACATTTCTGTTATCTCCCACCTCCACATGAGCTGTCAATCATAGGTAAGATAATTGCACTATTTTAAAGTGCTGTTCAATTAAAATGGTGATATTGTGTGACTGTCTGACTCACTAGATTTTTGCTTAGGCTGTAACCTCTGTGAATCTTTCCTTTAAACCCACATATCGTCATCAACCGGCTAACCTGAGACCGGAGAATGTTTTCTGTTCTCCTCATTTCTTCAAAGGTTATACCAATTACTGCTTGGGTGTATTTTACAGAATTCCAGCCCAACATGGTACTTGATTTTGATGTCCTCCGGTGATCTGTAATAAGGCTATGAAGTATATAACTGGATGGTCAGTACTAAGCTTTTTTTAAATGGCTATTTTAGGTCAGATTATAGTATAAATTGGACCCAGAGAGACACACAGACTCTGACATTCACTTTTTTCTCCTCATCTCGAAATTTTTGCTCAGACATCTAAAGTGTATTGTTAAAACTCATGTTTACCATTGTTTTTTTGGTTCATTTGTTTGTTTGTTTTCAGAGACCTGATTTGGCTGAGAGGTTATAATGCTAAGATATCAGTTAAGCTGATTTAGCTTAGTTTCCCGAGTCCATCCACAGACTGGAGTTTGGAACTGTAGCCTCTGGTTTATAGATTTAACTGGTAATTGTGTGACAGTAGGTTTCATGTAATTTTACAGAGTGACAAGAAAGTAATGTAACGAGTAAATTTACTTTCTCCAGAGAGTAATTAAGTAAGTAATTAGTAATGTGTAATACATTACCCAGTAGTGACCACACTTGAATGCAGAGATTTTAGCATGTTTGCTAACTGGAGTGTTCATGTGCACACAAGCACGATGCCACAGACGTCCCAGGATTCTGCCTTCATCAGGATGAAATAGGATGAAATGTTAATATTAATATTCTTGTTAATACTTGAAATCTTGATTTAAAGCCAGATAGCAAAACAATGCTAATTAGCAAATATTATCATGCTACATACTTAAGCTAAGGTAGCAATGTGCTGAAAGTAAACATGATAGCTTCGTCATTCACAGCATGTTAGAACACCTGTTCTTCAAAGGTCACCACCACAATAAACTGCTCTCGTACATCTGTTGTGACATGATGGAGGTACTGTAGAGATTTCTATTTAGAGGAGTTCAACCCAAGGTTTTTTGACAGTCATCACTGGCTTTGTAAGACTCTCGTGTTTGTATGGGACCACCAAATATCACCACATTACAAATCTTTTTTTCAGTCATATGCCTGTTAGTTAGCACATTCTTTTTCTGTTGTTTAACAGCGGTCAGCAAAAAAATCAAGTTATGTTCTCTTTGTATAACTTGACTATGAAGGAGCTTCACAAAGCTGCTAACCTGAATGTAATATAGTTTATTTGTTATAGTAACCCATATTTCAAAAATAAAATCAGCCTTTGTTGACTTGACATCTTGACGTCGATTGCAGCCACATCACTCAGGGACTAGCTAAGTAGCCTATTCCTAGATCAATACTCATTAACCCATATTTTTCCCAGGCTGAGGTCTATCCAGGAACAGTGTCTGCCAATGAAAATCAATGAGAGCCAGAGAGATGAGTGTGTGACCTAAATATTCCTGCAGACTAAAGGTTTCATGTTCAGTGTGCAAACTGTATAATACACATGCAGTCTGTCAGTTACATCTTATTCATGTTACAATTTTTATAGCAAAGTACTAATACTTTTACTTCTTCCTCAACTGTGAGCTGAGGAGCAAGTTGTTGTTTTTCTTTTACATTTAAATTTATTCTTTTTTTAAAAAAAACGCTAACTTTTAGGACGACGCAGGGTTGTCCAAGCTAATGCCAAAGAAGGATTAGCACATCTGCAGCCTGCTTCATACACAGAGCACATATGGAATCGCTCACACAGACTGTGCACATTCATATTCATAAACAATACTTCCAATGAGATTTAGCTAACAGCATGTCGAGCGAGACTTACAGATGGACTGAATATAATATGCTGCGATTATTCAAATATAGCATTCATTTATTCAGACATTTAACTCACAGCAAACTGACAACTGCTGTCTCATTGAATCGTATGCTTCAGAGATCACCATTGTTTCATATAAATCATCTAACATTCTGTCTCAGAATAGGAAGCCAGACAGCTAAAAGGTCATGAACTACTAATAAGAAATATCCTGCTTCTTTTTCTAGAGCAGTTTCAATCACAAAAATGGGATGAATATAACACTGTGTCATACCAATAAATGGCGATGATGTTCCGGTGTGGCATAAGGAGTTTTGGGGGGGGATTGTTTGTAATTATGACAGTTTGTTATATGGGTCAGTGTTAAATAGAAATTTACACAAGGTCTACTGACTCACCCTGTCAGATTGGTCGGTCGCAATCAGTGGGCCTCACAGAAGCCAGTGTCGTGTGTCAAATTTGAAGCTGGGGAAAGATGTGAATCAAATGTAATCCCAGTTATTACTAAACTGACACAGAAATTTAAAGTCACGGGAGAGCTGTTGTTGCTCTCATCTTCTTGCATTAAGCATACAACATAAACCTTACTGGGTTACTACTGTTAATGACTAACATACAACACAAGTAATGTGGCTATGCCCCACATCCATATTTTCCCTTATAGGACTTTATGACTTAAATTTGTATTTTCAACTCCTGCTTGTTTCGGGTTTTGACAAGGACTAAAATGTGATGCCTAGACAACTGGATCAGAGTAGTGATGGTAAATTCGATTCTTTTTACTGAATCGAGTTTGAATGAGTCACTCACCAAAGTGAATTGTTTTTTTTGAGTCACTGAGTCATTTGCCCTGAGAGTGCAAAAAATTTACATTTTCACTCAAACTTAATTTGTTTCTCTTTTCATGTAAATCCTACTGCTAAGATGAGTGATTGAAAAAGAAAAACAACTATTTTTATAGAGCAAAAAAATTAAGATTTCTAAAGGGAACATTTATTTTATTTTATTTTATTTTATGTTATTAGTATTTTCCTCAAATGTGTCAAATATATATTGTGAGTGATTCGTTCATGATTTGCACATTACTGGATCACTAAAGTGTCTGTTTGTGCTGCCAACCTAACTAAACAATTTTTCTGCCTTCATCTTCATCTTTTTGTGATAAACATGTTTTCTGATGGTGTTGGCCTCTTTCAGCAGTCTTATCACTTCAGACGTGCTTCTCCAGTCCCAGTATTAATTGGGGTTTGCTATTAGACCACACTTTGATATGCAGACTGGAGATGCTAGGAATTGCTGGCTGACTTAATGATTAGTGAATAACCGACTCTACCTGGGGCGATCGTGGCTCAAGAGTTGGGAGTTCGCCTTGTAATCGGAAGGTTGCCGGTTCGGCCCCGGCTCCGACAGTTTTGGTCGTTGTGTCCTTGGGCAAGACACTTCACCTGTTGCCCTACTGGTGGTGGTCAGAGGGCCCGGTGGCGCCAGTGTTCGGCAACCTCGCCTCTGTCAGTGCGCCCCAGGGTGGCTGTGGCTACAATGTAGCTTGCCATCACCAGTGTGTGAATGTGTGTTTGAATGGGTGGATGACTGGTTGTGTAAAGCGCTTTGGGGTCCTTAGGGACTAATAAAGCGCTATACAAATACAGGCCATTTACCATTTAACTACGCTTATATTTTGGAGAAAGGCAAAACAGCTTTTTTGGGAAAAATTTAAATAATTTTTGCTGCATGTTTGATGTCTGATTACTGTCTTTGTTTCTGATTGCCAAGACTTGAAATCAATTTAATAGCAACAGAAATTACATATTCTGATTGCACAGGGTTAGAATTGGGGTTAAGGTTATATTGACACTGACAGCCAAAACTGCACCCAGCAACTCACTAGTGAAACATGTGTGTCTCCCAACTAGGTTAGTGGTTGCTGGAGGTTGCTGGCAGTTGCTGTCAAACTGATTACTAAAACCTTTGTCAAGTAGACCTAAAGACTGGTTATTGACCCTACCACCCTGAGGGAAAACTGTGTCTTCTGTGGACTCTGAGGTTGCTGGAAGTGTCACGAGTGTAAAGTTGGTTACAGAGATTTTAATCGTGCTGCATCAAAACCTTCCCTGCCGATAGCTAGCAGTTTTCAGCATTTGTCAGCAGTGTTGGTCAAGTTACTTGAAAAAAGTAATCAGTAACTAATTACTGATTACTTCCCCAAAAAAGTAATCCCGTTACTTTACTGATTACTTATTTTCAAAAGTAATTAATTACTTAGTTACTTAGTTACTTTTTAAAAACACGATTTACAACCTGAAGAGGTGATAAAGTGATAGATCTGTCAGCCCAATTCTACTTTTTCTGCATAATCCATCATACAAAATGTAATCAAATGGAAAAGTCTCTTTTTTTAACTTGTTTTATTAGTTTTAATCTTTTAACTTTATGCATCAAGCAAAAATTTAATTATATGCAACATTCTCTGACTTGAATAAATTAGTTTAACATTTAAACCTATTTTCTGCACATTCCAGCACATAAAATAAAATATTTTTTGTGTTTACACTCACTCTTTCAAATAGATGCAAGTAAAGTAAAGTCAAAGACTCAGTAGTCCTGTTGCTCTATTTTCACCTGTAAAGCAGGAGTAGGGCAGGCGGAAGTTTACCCTGGTGCAGGTGTGCCGCGGTCAGTTGAAGAATCCGCTAGTTTCTCTGTGAGTTTCCCATTACGTCATGGCGCACTCGGTGCTTGCTTGGAAGTTTAGGGGGGTTTTTTTCGCTGTAAAAAGAAGTTTTCTTCCCACGCACGATGGACGCTAATGTTTTTGTCACTTTTTACGGAATCAAACTCAAAGTAAGGTCAGTACTTCCACGCTTTAAACGCTGCACGCTCATACTCTCTCCCACAATCGATATATGATCCATTGTTGATCTGCACACAGCTGTTGTCACCAACGTCGCACTCGCTTACGTCACTGTCATGAGACATTCTCTCAAAAAATCACGGTTTTAGTAACGCATTAACGCAGCGTTCCTACAGGAAAGTAACGGTAATCTAATTACCGTTTTTGCAATAGTAATCCCTTACTTTACTCGTTACTTGAAAAAAGTAACCAGATTACAGTAATGCGTTACAAGTAACTCGTTACTGCCCATCTCTGTTTGTCAGAAGTTTGCAAGAAAGATGCCAACTTGTCTTCAAGTACAAACTTCTCACCAAGCGGTGGGGGAATTGTAAAAAGTGCAACACATTCAAGAAACCTTTCACCTTCAAAGTAAAAGTTGTGCATTTTAAAATGTTGGCTACAGAAGTAAGGCACAACTTTTACTCAAAAATCATTTTACATGAACATTCTTCATTTTCTGTTTGGGTTGCACTTTTTCAAGTTTCACTACAGCTCAGATAGCAAGTGGTGAGTGTTTGCAGACAAGTTGGCATCTTCCATGCAAACTATGGGCGACCAAACTAATCTTTTAGCAATCAAAGCAATTACAGGGAGCTTTTTGGTGTGTACCTTCTCACCAATCTCACATTTGGACTGCCAGCAACTACTAAAAAAACATTTGGGAAATAAACATTTTACCTTAGTAGCTGGAGATTGCCAGAGGTCACAAACCGGTCTAGGTTTGTGTGACTGAGACTCTAAACTTCAGAGGCTCAGGGTGTTAACTTGTAATCCAAGTTACCCCCCCCCCCAAGTACCACAGACACAAACCTACTCAGATATCTTGTCAACGTCATGTCTCCTCATTGTGGCACCTCACCTCATCCTCCTCACCACGTCAAACACATTCACACGGTTCCCAGATGTGATAGATTAAGTGTGTCTCAAACTGGTATATGTAAAACAGTAATGTCCCCCCTTAGATAACTTGTATAAGTGTTATTACCTGCAAAATGTAAAAAGCTTACAATACTGACATTAAAAAGGCGACAGGTTACTGAGTACTGAATGGCTGTATGATTTAAAATGAGTTAAAGTTCAAATGTGGCATATTGAAGCTGAAGGACAAATTTCCTCTTCTTTCATTTTGAGTTTTTTAGATAGAGCTACAGAGCCAGTGCAGTGTCCTTTGTCATGGTCTTGCATTTGAATAAGTCTGGAAAAGCACTGAATTTATTACTGCCCATTTATCTAGGTCAGGGTGGATAGTTTCATAAGCCTGTTCAGCAAGTCAAGTTCAGCTCCCCCCGTGTCCTGCTCTGATTGATTCTGATTAACCTTTTTTCTTTATCCTAATGGCAAACAAGTCTTTGAATGGTAAGCTTCAATAGACGGTGTGGCAAAAATGTAAATCAATTGTGTGAAGTGTCAAATTCAAAGAGCAAAAATGCTCTGCAACACACACTAACAGTGAATATAATGGCAGCGCTCTAGCTTGTCACTAGCTTTTTCTTATTCAGATTGCTGTGCCTCATGAGAGGTGTTTTACATCAGCACTCAGGTTTTTGCTTAAATATGCCCGCTGCTTTTCCTCCTCTTATGCAAGACTGCATGTGCTACTGTGCAAAAGCACACTTTAACATACAATGAATGTGTGTCACTGTGCCACTTCCTGATCAGATATATGTAGGTCAGTGTGTCGAGTGAGTGTAAGATTGCTGTTTCTGATGCCCACCCACAGATGGCTTGTGAGTAAGGTGTAGCTCCTGAGACACATACAGGTGCTTTCTGAGTTATTAGCGTAAAACAGACTAATAGAAAGTAGAGTGCTACAATAAAAAGTAAAATACATGTCACTCATTCATTTAAGTTGTCTATATTTTAATTCCTCCACTCTTGTTTTCCACCTGTATAAATAGGATACGATGGTTGGCGTTTTTCCAGCTCCACAGTGTAATTGTATAGCTGGATGAAAAGGAACAGTTGAATGTTTCTGAACTGTCAGGAACCTGAATAAACACTTGGCGTTACAGCATTACACTGAGCTGCTCATCGCCATGCTGTAGCTGTTAGCACTGTGTGAAAACAGTGCTAATTGGGAAACGGCTGAAAAAGCTTCTACAGGGTGGGCCATTTATATGGATACACCGTACTAACATGGGAATGGTTGGTGATATTAAAGTCCTGTTTGTGGCACATTAGTATATGTGAGGGGGCAAACTCCTCAAGATGGGTGGTGACCATGGTGG
>NW_024582669.1:446121-458843 GCF_018398535.1 Haplochromis burtoni
CTTGAGGAGTTTGCCCCCTCACATATACTAATGTGCCACAAACAGGACTTTAATATCACCAACCATTCCCATTTTATTACGTTGTATCCATATAAATGGCCCACCCTGTACATCTTTTTTGTGGGAAATGTTTATTTAGTGAAATCAGTCACATATGCCTAGAGAGCAGTCTGCTAACCTAGTATTTACCTGGTGACCAGTATTCCCCAACTAGTTTGCAAGTGGTTGCTGGAGTTTGTTGAACGTTAGTGTTTATGTGACACCAAAAACCTCTTTGTAATTGCTTGGGTAGCTAGCATATTGCTGCTGTCACTGTAATTTGCATAGATTAATCCATGGGCCTTTAGTAACTGAGTTCACAGTGACTGCCAGCAACCTACCACTTACCATCCAGTTGTGGAATACATGTTTCTCTGGCGATCAGTGGTTTCCAGATAGTCCCCAACCAGTGCCTCGACCTGTGTGGCTCTTTCTTTCTTTCTTTTTTTAAAGCATAGGATAGCATAGTGGTTAGAACTGTTGCCTCACAGCAAGAAGGTCCTGAGTTTCCACTTCCACCATCAGGCCAGGGCCATGCATGGAGTTTGCATGTTCTCCCCGTGTTTGCATGGGTTCTCTCCGGGTACTCCTGCTTCCTCCCACAGTCCAAAGACATGCAGTTAGTGGGGATAGGTTAATTGGTAACTCAAAATGGCCCATGGTTGTCTGTCTCTGTATGTTGGTCCTATGATAGACTGGCAACCTGTCCAGGTTGTACCTACTAAGACAACTGGGATAGGCTTCAGACCCCCAATACGACCCTGACAAGGATAAGTTGAAGAGAATGAATGTTTTGGGTTTTTTTTGGGGGGGGGTTAGGTAACGAATGACATTACATTACATGTAATGGATACTTTGCTGAGAAATGGTCTAGTGTATATAGCATATGAAACTAGACCCTTCTAACTAAGTCATTTTCCCCCTCTGTCTGCAGTGGTGCCAGTCCTGTCGGTCTAGTTCTTACTGCCATAGTGGCCTTGGCATACAAGGTGGCAATAAGCTTTGAAGGGTAAGTCTTTCTAAATCTCTCATTTGTCATTAAATCACATTTGTTGTTAAAATCCTTTATATATGGGTTTAGTGAGGGCAACATGTGACAACTGAAAATAACCTTAAATAATAACTGTAGGTTACAGCCCCCAGAAATGCTCGCTACAAATGCGGTCTTATAAAATCAAAAAATCCAACAAGAGTCAAAGAGATCCAAGAGCCCTAACATTTAGCAACATCTAAAAAACCTGTAACAGTAATTTACTGACCATACAAAAGAAATAAGAAAATAAAGATGTGCAAATACACTGACTTGATTCATCAGTTATAAAACAAAAACAAAAACTGCAGCTGTAGTGGCTAGAAGGTGGAGGAGGGAAGAAAACAACTCCCTGCTCCCTTTTTTTATTGGTTTCCAGCTTATTAAACCAAACTAGAGACACCTGGAGGAAAAAAGCAGAGACTTATGAGTCATGGGCCCTAGACTTTAATATGCAGATAACCAGAAGGAGGAGCGGACATGGATCAAAAAACCTTTCTGGTCAAAAAATGAAGGCTGAATGATAATGTGAAAAATATGCAAATAAACTTAAGTATTGTTTCAGCACAGACTTATTCAGCAGTCAACCTGCATCTGCTGAGTCACACAGATTATAACACAGGATCCTGAAGGTCTGGTGTTATTACTCATGACACGTGTCACATCAGCAGCTTTTAGAAAAGACTGAAAATTACATTTGTTGATTAAAAACAAGAATCAGCAACATATGGGATCAGTGTTGGTCAAGTTACTTGAAAAAAGTAATCAGTAACTAATTACTGATTACTTCCCCAAAAAAGTAATCCTGTTACTTTACTGATTACTTATTTTCAAAAGTAATTAATTACTTAGTTACTTAGTTACTTTTTAAAAACACAATTTACAACCTGAAGAGGTGATAAAGCGATAGATCTTTCAGCCCAATTCTACTTTTTCTACATAATCCATCATACAAAATGTAATCAAATGGAAAAGTCTCTTTTTTTAACTTGTTTTATCAGTTTTAATCTTTTAACTTTATGCATCAAGCAAAAATTTAATTATATGCAACATTCTCTGACTTGAATAAATTAGTTTAACATTTAAACCTATTTTCTGCACATTCCAGCACATAAAATAAAATATTTTTTGTGTTTACACTCACTCTTTCAAATAGATGCAAGTAAAACACAGCAGAAAATAAATAAAGTCAAAGACTCAGCGGTCCTGTTGCTCTATTTTCACCTGTAAAGCAGGAGTGGGTAGGCGGAGGTTTACCCTGGTGCAGGTGTGCCGCGGTCAGTTGAAGAATCCGCGAGTTTCTCTGTGAGTTTCCCATTACGTCGTTGCGCACTCGGTGCTTGCTTGGAAGTTTAGGGGGTTTTTTTCGCTGTAAAAAGAAGTTTTCTTCCCACGCACGATGGACGCTAATGTTTTTGTCACTTTTTATGGAATCAAACTCAAAGTAAGGTCAGTACTTCCACGCTTTAAACGCTGCACGCTCATACTCTCTCCCACAATCGATATGTGATCCATTGTTGATCTGCACACAGCTGTTGTCACTAACGGCGCACTCGCTTACGTCACTGTCATGAGACATTCTCGCAAAAAAATCACGGTTTTAGTAACGCAGCGTTCCTACGGGAAAGTAACGGTAATCTAATTACCATTTTTGCAATAGTAATCCCTTACTTTACTCGTTACTTGAAAAAAGTAACGCGTTACAAGTAACGCGTTACTGTAGCGTTACAAGTAACGCGTTACTGCCCATCTCTGTATGGGATACAGCAACATAACTGGAAAGCCTCCACTTACAAAAAATGCAAACATGTTCTGAGGATGTAGACGGTAAGAGTGCTACTTTTTCTGGCATCAGAAATTCTGGAATATCAGAATATTCCATGTAGCTGTTCAACCCATACAGTTAAATCCACACAGAAGTATTAATTACAGAGTTCCTGTTTATTTATCAGTATACTATAGAAATGTCTGTTTTTTTACAATGTATCAATAGTTTTATAAATAAATAATATTAATGTATTATTGAAATATTAATATATCCCTGGGATTAAATATGCAGTTAAACTTATTTACATTAAACAGAAAGGAGATTTTTCACTGGCCGGCCCACTTAATGTATGTATGTGGCCCATGATGTGAAAAGAGTTTGACATCCCTGCTCTATCTCACCAGTCCAACAAAACTTGGCTTGGTTTATAACTTTTTTCCTTCACTGCTTCTCATGGACAATTTCTTCTGCAGCACAACTCACCCAGCGATTGCAAGAAATGATTCTGCTATCCTTGTCTAGCTGAGCATTTCTGAGTAGCCTCAATAGACCAAATAAATCTCCACCCGAGTAAAATGAAAGTCTAAAAAGAGATTTTTAACCCTGGCCGAGTCGGAGGCATGCTTTTCCGAAAGTGTCAGGCATTAAACACAAGCTGTGCATGAGCGCACAGATTTACATCCGGCAACACTGATCCATCGTTGTCTCACTTAGCTTGAACCTGTGAATTGAAGGATAGGCAGGTGCCAGATTTTACCACACACTGCCACTGGGATTCATGTGCTATATTTGTGTTTCGCTGCTGGAATAGATTCAGGATGATCTCATTTGTTTAAACTATACGTGGAGAGTAGGGTGTCTGCTTGGATTCTACCTCACACGGTGACTGGAATTGGTAAAAGTGGCAGTGGGATTGATGCGGGAGCCATGCAGGGAATAGAAACTGATGTCAAGTGAGTTCAGAGAGCGTCTTGGATTTGTTTTAGCTCGTAATCGCCATCTTCATGATACAAATAGTGCAGCGATGAAAGCTCACACCAGGATGAAACGGCACTGTTGCATCTATTCTTACGCACAGTTTATTAGATTACTATGACTTTCCTGAAAAGCGAGAAACTGATGACTGGCCATGGTGGTAGATCCACAGGCTGGGTGCTCTGAAAGTCAGCAGGATAACAAAAAATTACTTAACAGTGTGAAGCGTAAGCATTTAAATGTTTAATAAAGATGCTGTGACATCCAGTACTGCAGGAGCTCTGTAGAGTACTCCTAAAAAGCTGCGCTGTGCATTTAGTTTTTTCACTTTTATCATACTTCAGTTCCTTATTTCCTCGCTTTAATGATATACTCAGTAGTCACCATGTTAGAGACACAGTTTAACTAACCATTAACTAATATCTCAGCCAGTCACATGACAGCATGGTTCCAAATGCGTCCCGAGGTTCATAACGGGGATGAAATGTGATTTCAATGGTGCTGACTCTGCCATGGTTGTTGGTGCTAGTAGATTAGCATGAACCACTGATCTGCTGGGGTTTTCCCACACAACCATCAGTAGGGTTTACAGAGAATGGTCTAGAAGAGCACAGAAAATATCCAGTGAGCAGCAGTTCTCTGACCTGTTGATGCCAGAGGTCAGAGGAGAATGGCCAGACTGCTTTGCGTATGCTCAAATAACCACCTGTTACTACCAAGAGATGCAGAAGAACATCTCTGAATGGACAGCGTGTTGAACCATGAAGGAGATGGGCTATAGGAGCATGTTGGGTGACACTCCGGTTAGCTCAGAGCAGGAAAGTAAGTCTGCATTGCATGACTTCACCAAAGGGCCAGGGTTTAGGGTAAACTATATGTAAGCATGGATCCATCCTGCCTTGCATAAACAGTTGGTGCATTGGGAGATTTGCATCATTGGTGTGCAGTTGACAAACCTGGAGCCGCTGTGTGTTTCTGTGTGATGCTGCAGTCCTTGTAGGAGCTATACAATGGAGAATGAAGGTAAAACGGATCTAACCCAGTACTAGCAAGGTGTGCCTAATTAATGGGATGGATATGATTCCTTTTGCCAGTAAACTTGATTGCAACGATACATTGAGACCAAGAGGCAGTGTCCCAATATGTTACATCATGTTATAAAATTTTCACGATACATAAATTCTTTAAGCGTGTCCACTGATTCTGATTCTTGTGTTAGCCATTAGTACCACAGAAATGCTTCAAACTCTGTTTTGCTCTTGGACTCCAAAGTTTTGATCTGCATCCATCTGCAGCAGAGTGGTGGAGCACGTGGAGAGACGAGGGCATCTTGCTATCGTTCACTCATATACTCAAGCTCCCTCACGGTTCAACACACAGGCGCGCTCCTGGCACGGAGTGGTACAGCCTTCCAAGCTCATTTATTGTCCCATTACATGTTTGTTTTTCTGTATTTGCAGACCATTCACCGAACAGATCTATCGAGAGAGGAGTCTGCGCCACAAGCATGAATAATTTCCCCCGGGCACGTCCTATTTCGGGTTCAGATGAGGATTCCCTCCGGTGTGAACAGACTGAGAGCCTTGGTCATTATTTGACCTCCTCCATGGATACGAAGGAAACATCCCCACTGCTGATCCGTGTGTTTTTCTGTTAGTTCAAAGTGATTTTCTGAAAGGGGAATCTACATGCAGGATTTTTTCTGATCCTGTCACATGTCAGTCCTTTTGAGATCGAGAATCCAAATATCGATAGTATCGATTCAAACGCTGGTTTAGTATCGGATTAATAATTTGCTTCTATCCCCACAGTTCAGTGTGTAACCTACTTAATCGTGTTAAATTTTTTTTTTTTTGTAAATTAAAAATATACCTCAAACATGCACTGTGAAACATGTCTGAACCTTTTTGTGTTGACTGTCATGTCTGTTTAATTTAGGACCTATAGCGCATTTAAACAACAGAAGTGGTTCAGAGACGACACGTTTACCTTCCAGCTCTCAAAAAAAACCCAGTCTGAAAATACATGAAAATCTGAAAGGTGTCTTTTGTTGTGTTACTGTGGAAAGTAAAAATCACAGTGACTTTAGTGGTCATTAAAATGTGTTCAGAATTTGCAAAATGATGATTATTCATCTCCTAAGTCATGACGCACTGCTCCACCCTACATAAGCTGCCTTTATAAGTTAAAGGTATCGGTATCAGCAATACTGGCTCTGTATTTACTTGGTATCAGATCAATACTAAACCTTGCAGTATTGCACAGCACTGCCAGAGGGCAAATCTGCTTGACCTATCAACATGTTTAACACTCAGCTGTATCATATTTATCTGTATGTGTATTAAAGATCAGCAGCAGAAAACAGGCCATAATATTCTTCAAGGCAGGTGGAGCGCAGAAATCTTTTCACAGATAAGGTGTTACAGATGCATAGTGCCGGACAAACCTGCTGCAACCGCTTTGTGCAACATGCGTAACTGCCTGACAAAGAATTCAATGTTTTTTATAATCTACATCTATCAAAACGGCAAACAGAGGGGGCAGTCCTGCAGGGATATCAGAGGGCTTTGCTCAGTTGAGATGTGCTAGTGAATTATGCAGGTGAGTCAGAATGTATAATTCAAATGCATTTGAAGTGACTGGAGAAATTCATGAATAACCTTTTTAATTATATCTGTGTTTAAGATCTACAACTGTATATTATTATTAAAAGTCCCAGTGACCCCTGTTGTTTTATAACTCTCCAAGTGTATCGTCCTTCAGAAGTGTGTCTGTGCGCTTTCCTGGCTGAATGACTGAATTTTACCTGTAGGAAGTTTACTGTTCTAGATATTACATGATGTAAATTGATTATTTTTTAAAGTGTTAGCCAAGACTGAACCCACAGTGTAACAAGGTCCCAGTTTAATCTGAGTTCACTCCAAAGCCAACACGATAACTACCTTGTTTTTAAAAACAATATTTCTGAAACCGCTACTGAGACGAACATTTTCAATGTCTGTTAAAGTAAAACAGAAATTTTAAGGCCACTGATCCGTACTTTATAGTAAAAATATACATGTATATGTATTTGCTGTGGCTTCACACACTGTGACGGTTTCAGTGTTAAGATGCATGCAATTATACTAAATTATTTCAAATTTCAGAGGAGCTGTTTCACTGCTGGCTTTACAGTGCAACTATGCAAATCATTCCAAAGTGAACAATGCACACTGCCTGCTACTTTATGCTAATGAAGTGTTTTATGTAATAAAGGAATGAGTCAGGGTGCAAAGCATTGGTCTCCTTGTGTTTCAAGAAATACAGACTACTAATGGAAGCACTTAAGGCAAGACTTTGCATATCTGTCTCCAACAGGGCAGATGAGAATGTGGGAATATGTATAACAATGCCTTAAAATGTTTAGCTCCTAAACAATGAAATGATTTTACTAAACCCCAAGAATTAGATTGGCTGAAGATTACTGGATTTAAAATTCACTGTGCTGGTATACAGCTGCAAACTACAGGGAAAAGTGTCCAATCCAAGTCTGCTTTCACTGCTCAGATCTTGGAGATTGAACATTCAGTGATGTGGTTCTCATGTTCTCCCCATGTACATGCATGGGATTCAGTTAACTGCGAATGAGTTATCCCTGTGACAGGCTGGCATCCATTCCTGGGTGTACTCCACCTCTCAGACAATGACAGATGGTATAGTCTCCAGCCACACAGCAAACCTGAATTGAATAAGCAGAAGAATTTGAAAGGATGGAAGTTTCTGCACTTACTGAGTTTTGGACTCTGTGCTATTCCAAAACATGGGTGACCTAAACCTCTAGACCAGGGGTCCCCAACTCCAGGCCTCAAGGGCTGGTGTCCTGCAGCTTTTAGATGTGTCCGTGATCCAACACAGCTGATTTAAATTGGCTACATTACCTCTTCAACATGTCTTGCAGTTCTCAAGAGGCCTGGTAATGAACTAATCATTTGATTCAGGTGTGTAGACCCAGGGTGAGATGCAAAACCTGCAGAACACCGGCCCTCAAGGCCTGGAGTTGGGGACCCCTGCTCTAGACAGACAGCAAGCCTGATTACTTTTAAGAGTAGGCTTCAAACTTTACTTCCTGACAAAGCATATAGTTAGGGTTTGATCAGGTTACCCTGAAACACTCATTTTGACCACAGACAAAAAAAAAAAGTGAATTTTTAAAAAGTTGAAAAATCACTAATGAGCACGTGTGGAAAGAAAAGCCAAACAGACTGGTGATAATGTAGGTACAATACACTCAATTTCACTTCTATTCACTTAAGCTGAAATCTGTGCTACAAATAAATTTGGAAACCTATTAAAGTGTTGAACAAATTAGCATCTTTCCTTTTCTTTATTTCTTACATCAGGACGGTGATATCATTTTGCAGTCAGTACTGTGGAGTGCAGCTTTGTTGGACACTGGCCTAATGTGACTGTACTGAAGGAAGAGAGAAATATCGTGGGCATTATCAAAGAAAATACTAATTAAAAAAAAAATAATCTCAAAGCCGCTATGCAACACAGTTTTTCTTTTTTAAGGCTAAGAGATGTCACTGCCAAACAATCGGCACCTTGAGGGTGCGCTCAGCAGCAGCCCCAATGACAGAGAAAAAGAAAAATATTTTCATCATTTACTTTCTGCCACATTAAAAATGTGTTTTCATCCAAATCCTACGACTATTTAAATGGACAGTTTCATTCTTTTATAATCCATTATTTTACCTTGTGACAAGTATTGTGAGCATTTATCCTCTTACTATCCACCAGGTCACCATTATGGTGCTGGGTTTTGGCTAAGCTACGTAGTACAAATAATCAAATGATCATAAACTAGATGTCACAATTTTATTTAATGAATTAAGATGCATCACAGTTTTTCTTGTATGTAGATATGGTCAAGATGACCTGCTTAAGTTCAAACTGAGCATCAGAATGAGGAAGAAAGGTGATCTAAGTGAATGTGCCATGGTTGTTGGTGCTTGATGGGCAGATCTGAGTACTGCAGAAACTGCTGATCTGCTGGGACTTTCCCACACAGCCGTCTCTACAATATACAGATGAGGGTTTGAAAAAGAGAAAACATCCAGTGAACGTCAGTTCTCTGGGTGAAAAATCGTTAAATGCCAGAAATGAGTAGAGTATGACCAGACTGTTTTAAGCTGAGAATATGACAGGAGTAAGTCAAGTGACTAATTACAAGTTACAATCAAGGGCTGCAGAAGAGCATCTCTGAATCAGAGAAGCTAAAGCAGCTGAAGACCACACTGGGTTTCACTCCTGTCAGCTAAGACGAAGAAACGAAGGCTACAGTTTAAAAAGCTATTGTTTGGTTTGATGACTCTCAGTATCTGCTGCAACATTCAGATGGCACAGTCAGCATGAAAGCATGGATCCACCCTGAGTGATGGTGTGGGGGATATTTTCTCAGCCCATTTTGGACCCAACTGAGGATCATTTAAATCCCACAGCATACCTGAGTATTTCTGCTGACCATATTCATCCCTTTATGACCACAGCGTTGTCATCTACTGATGGATGCTTCCAGCAGGATAACACCAGATCACCTGTGTACTTAGATCCCAAAGTCATCACGTCAGTCCAACAGATCACTTTTAAGATGTGATGGAAGGAGAGATTTGCATCATGTGTGATGCTGTCATGTCAATATGGACCAAAATTTCAAAAGGAATCTGTGCCACAAAGAGTTAAGAAAGGCACAAAAGGGGTTCAACCCAGTAGTAGCAAGGTGTACCTAACAAGGCGGCTGAGGAGTCTAAATCTTTCTTTGCATTTCATGAACTAAGCAAGAAGAGTAGCAGTTTTAAGGTGAAGATATAGAAGCTGTTTACATGTTTTTTATCTGGATGTGAAAATTAGATTTATGTATTTTTCTTGCAGAAAGGAGTTTGCTACATCAAAATAAGAGAATAATAATGAAGGACCACCAGGATCTAGTGAGTATGAATGCAATATGAACAACAAACTCTGTAGTATTCATTAAGATTGAGATTAAATGGAGAACACATGCATGCACTTTAACACTCAACATAAAATCATGGGACTCCTACTTGACTGAAGCGTACAGTCATCGGTCGTGCTCTCTAACCCATGATGTTCTAGTGCATAGACGTCATTTTTTACACTTCATGTCTAAATGTGTAAAGTGTGGCATGCTGTCAGGAAGACTGTGTTCCAAAGCCGTATGTGCATTTCTGTGCATTGTAACAAAACTGTACGAAAAAAAGAGCTTTAGCTCGTTTTGGTTGTGATTCTAATATTCAAGTGCATCACAACAATAAAAGTTTCTTTCAGTGCTTCAAAACTCTGAATAACTAACTATACACAAATGTGCTTACAGTCTGCATCCTGGTAAGTAGGTCAGAATGATGGTAAAACTCAAATGTAATTACATTTTATTATCCTTGCTTTACATTTAGGCAGCCATTATCACATCAATTTGTTTTGTTCTTCAGAAAACGTCTGGACTGCTTGGTGGTCTGTCCTTGTACCTGCCTGAAAGAAAAAGCCCTCTTTTTTTCCCAAACAACTTGAGACTGATGTCTATTGTTTGGTGTTTTTCTTATGCCATGTCTTCAGGGTAAAAAAAAACATTCTCCAACTGTTCTGCTGTTGCCCTCCTCAAGGTCAAATGTCTTCCATTCCATTTTCTATTTTCCAAATACACTATTGTGCCGAAATCTTTTTAATCATGATTTCAATGACTTCATTCAACTGGAACATTTGAATTGATCATTCAAGTCACTTACATGGCCACAGGTGTATAAAATCAAGCACCTTGCCATGCACAGTGCTTCTGTGACCATTTGTGAAAGAGTCAGTCGCTCTCAGGAGTGAATTCCAGCATAGTACCATGACAACATGCCACCTGTGAAACTGATTGGGAACGACAGCAGCATATAAAGACATTTTAGTCAATTTCATGCTCCTAACTTTGTGGGAACAGTTTGGGCATCCTGTTCCCACATGACTGCACCAGTGCACAAAGCAAGGCCTATAAAGATATGGATGAGCAAGTTTGGTGTGGAAGAACTTGACTGGCCTGCACAGAGTCCTGACCCCAACCTGACAGAACCAATTTGGGATGAATTGGAGAGGAGACTGTGAGCCAGGACTTCTTATCCAACATGAGTGTCTGACCTCACAAATGTGCTTCTGGAAGAATGATTAAAAATTCCCATAAACTAGGAAACGATATACGATAGAAACAATATAGATTTGGTCAATGATAGAGATTTTGACTATACCGCTCTATCGCGATAGCGCATGTTGATGATGTCATCAAGCTGCGCCTGTTTTGGTCGAAAGCATCGCAGCGGCTACAACCAATATCATCTGCAAATTATGCCGGGCGACAGTCATAGTAAAGAGATGAAGCACTTTTGAAATAAGGGGAAAGCCAAAAACTGCGCTTCCTCCACTTCCATAACATTGATTCATTAATGTTGAATTCTCTCGCAGCTGCTCTATTCCCATGTTGTTGCAGTATATTAATAACTAACCTCGTATTGTGGATGAATAATCTCAGTTGTTCTCCTGACTGAAGTTTGGCCCGTGTATAGCATCCTGCTATGCGATTGCATTTGTCCCTAACCACCAGAATCCCTCAAGTTAACTATTAATGAGTGGAAAAAAGTTGGCGTTCATCCTCCAGCTTCACTGTGCTAATGTTATGCTAACATACCTGTGTCGCTAGCAATCACGTAGCACAACATGTTTAGGTGGAATCTAGCGAGCTAACGAGCTAACTTCCTGTTAACTTCTAACTCCGTTAAATGTAATCAATTCTGTTTTCATGGATGTTAAACTTCATAGTTACATCTGGTAAAGCAACAACGCTGATGATTTAATTAAAGATGAAAGAATTTAGACAGTTTTTAACTCTCAGTATTCGTTTGACTTTGGGACCTGAAGAGACGGAGTTTTGGACCCAGATTACCCCACGAAGCTCCTCACTACGGCAGCCGTAATGCTCTGACAATCCATCAAGCAGTGCGGCTTACCAAAGTTGTACTAAAACATTTTTTAACAGATTTCTGCACGCCCAAATCGGTTCGAGGTCAGTAAGCACAACCAGAATTCATACATAAGGCACACTCTCGATTTTTGAGAAAATGAAAGGATTTTAAGTGTGCCTTATAGTGTGGAAAATACATTATACAGAAGAAAAGAATATATCGTGATATATATCGTTACCGCAAATGCTTCAAATTATATCGCGATATGAATTTTAGGCCATATCGCCCAGCCCTACCATAAACACTCCTAAACATTATGGAAAACCTTCTCCTCATTATAACACCAACCCTCTGTATGCCTTCACTCCATGAACCCTCTCTGTAGTCTTCCTCGTTTTCTCCAGCCTGTAAGCTCCTTTTTTCAAGCTCTTAACAGAGTGCTCTAACAATAATAAAAAATCACAATCACATTTTCCCCAAAAGGCTGGAGAATGAATTCTTATTTCCTAATTTTTATCAGCAGCTGAAAGAAAATACAAAAGCACCCGGCTGCAGATTTTAGAGCTTTAACAACAAAAGCAGGCATGACGAACATATTAAGATGCTTCAAGCATTTGTTTGCAGCTTACATTACACAACACAAACGTGGAAGAGTTGGCTGGAGTTGTGCAAAATAAAGCAGTCAGCAATGGACAGATGTAAGGATACCGATGATGAACTCCTGGATCAGTTGCCGTGACGGTGGCCAAAACGAGTCGAGTCCACTTCATGTTACCAGATAAGAAAAAAATAATAATATCAGGACTTTAGTATCAGCTCAGGATTTAATGTCTGTGAAGGTTCTCAGTCATCCAGGTCATCGTAGTCAAAGGAGCTTGCAAAGAAAAGCGTCTGGACTTCTTTAAGTTGCTTGAAGACGTTT